>NW_011889466.1:102144-105791 GCF_000151845.1 Pteropus vampyrus
AGAAGAAGAAGAAGAAGAAGAAGAAGAAGAAGAAGAAGAAGAAGAAGAAGAAGAAGAAGAAGAAGAAGAAGAAGAAGAAGAAGAAGAAGAAGAAGAAGGAGAAGAAGAAGAAGAAGAAGAAGAAGAAGGAGAAGAAGAAGAAGAAGAAGAAGAAAGGGCAAGAAAACTTATTTAAAGAACTAATAGCTGGGAATGTAAAGTACAGCATAGTGAATATAGTCAATAATATTGTAATAATTATGCATAGTGCCAGGTGGGTACTAGAGTAATTGAAGGTGTCCACTTTCTAAATTATATAAATGTCCAGCCATTATGCTGTATACCTGAAACTAATATAAAACAACATCGAATGTCAACTGTAATTGAAAAAAAAAAGATTAAAACAATATATAATAGTTGAAAACTTTCTAATTTTAAGAGGGATATGAAACTTTAGACACATGAACCTCAAAGTAACCCAAGCATGATCAACACAAAGATTACTCTGAGACACATAATCAAATTGTCAAATGTCAGAGACAAAAACAGAATTCTGAAAGCAGCAAGAGAAAGGAGACCATCACTTACAAACTCCCCCTATACTCAAGGCTATCAGCACATTTTATAGTGGGACTTTGCAGACCAGGAGAGTGAGATGATATATTTAAGGTACTCAAAGAAAACACTGTCAATCAAGAGTACTCTTCTCAGCAAAGCTGTACTTCAGAAATGGATAGACATTCACAAACAAAACCTGGACTTCTTCACCACTAGACCTGATTTTAAGAACTGCTAAAGTCAGAGAAAAAAAAAATGGCGTAGATGATAGAAGCTCTGTTCACCCCTCTGGTGACCAAATCATAGTTATGACATAGACAAGGAGCAAGCAGCAAGGAAAATCACCTGAGATCTAGATGAACAAGCCATACAACTAGAGAGAAATTTAATAAATCACCTTGCAGCAGCAGAAGGTAGGACGGGGAGAAGACGTGAGGCTCTCCTCTCCCAAGTAGCTGAGTGGGACAAATGAGATCATAGCAGATGCAGACGCCTCTTAAAGGGGCCGTGTTCGTGAGTGGACTTTCACAGTGATGGACCTATTGCTCTGAGTACCAGTGCCTGTTCAGCTGCGCAGGGGGCACCAAGGACTTATAGGGGGACACTGAGTTGTTGGAGTGAGGGCCAAGGGGAGACTAGCTCTGTACAGAAGTAGGAGATATCCATTGTTCCTCTGCTGAGCCCTCCCTGTCCCAGTGTGTGGATGAAGCACTGCCATAGTGGAGACATCATCAAACTGGATAACAGAAGTTACTCTGCCCAGAGGATTACCTGAAACCCTACCTTCCCCCAACTCGTGACCCCATCCAAGTCACATCCAGGTGTGTCCTCACTTAGCCAGGTGCCCCTTGCTGAGCAGCATCTAGGCTCATACTGGTGGCAGCTGGCCTCAGTTTCTGGTATAGCCTTTTGAGGCAACTATAAAAACAGCATCTGTGGATTGCTTACTGAATCCTAATAGGTGGCCCCAAAGGAGCACAGGCTGGGACTGAATTTGGTTTGCAGCTGAACCACTCTCAGGACTGTGCCACTGAACACCTGCCACACAAAGCTGCACTAATAAGACTGGGAGACTTAAGAGCTTTGCTTTGCACATAGAAACAAACACAGAAAGGCAGCCAAAATGGGAAGAGAAAGAAACAGAAACCATATGAGAGAACAGAACAGAGACCCAAAAATAATGGAGTTAAGGATTCTCACAGATGCAGAGTTCAAAACCCTGGTTCTAAAGATGCTCAATGAACTTATGGGAAGTGTAGAGGAATTCATTGAGAACTTTAACAAAGATAAAAAAACATAAAAGTGGAAATGGAGATTAAAAAAGGAAATCAGTCAGAAATGAAGAACACATTATCTGAGATGAAAAGTATATTAAATGGAATAAACAGAGTGAATAAAGAAGAGGATCAAATGACTGATGTGGAGGACAGGGAAGCCAAAGACACTCAATTAAAATGTCAAGAAAAACGAAGTCAGGAGTATAAAAATTCAAGGAGTCTATGGGACACTATTAAATGTAAAAATGTCCATATAATAGGGGTATCTTAAAGAAAGCAAGAAGTTGGAGAGCTATTTGAAGAAATAATGAATGAAAGCTTCCCTAATCTGGTGAAAGAAATAGACACAAAACACTAGGAAGCTCAGAGAGCCCCCAAAGAGGCCCACACCAAGACATATCGTAATTAAAATGCCAAGGTTAAATGCAAAGAGAAAATTTTAAAAACAGCAAGAGAAAAGCAGTTATTTACCTACAAGGGCGCACCCATAAGACTGGCAGCTGATTTTTCAAAAGAAACTATGCAGTACAGAAGGGCTTGGCACAAAATATTCGATGTGAAAAAAACCCAGAATCTACAACTAAGAATACTTTATCCAGAAAAGATATCATTTTGAGTAGAAGGACTGATAAAGTGCTTTCCCGACAAAAATAAGCTAAAGGAATTTATCAACAGTCACTCAGTCTTATAGGAAATGTTGGAGGGACTTCTTTAAGAAGAAAAAACATGTCTCAAAAACAGGAATAAAACATGGTAATAGCTACATTTCTATCAACAAGTATCTTAAATAGAAAAGAACTATTTTCTCCAACCCAAAGATAGAGTGTCTGAATGGGTAAGAAAATCAGACCCCTACACATGCTGCTTACAAGAGACTCACTTCAGATTAAAAGACACACACACAGACTGAGAGGAACGGGATGGAAAAAGGTAGTTCCTTGATGGACCTAGAGGGTATCGCGCTGAATGAAATGGGTTGGATAGAGAAAGATACTGCATGATTTCCTGTACATGTGGAATCTAAAGAACAAAATAAACAACAACAACAAAAGTGGAAATAGAATAATAGTTACAGAGAATATTTAGAGAAATACTAGATGAGAGGGAGATTTGGTGGGGGAAAAAGGCAAAGGGATAAAGAAGTACAAATTGATAGTTGCGGAAGAGACATGGAGATGTAGAATGTAGTGTGGAGAAGATGATTAATAATTTTGTAATAAATATGTAAGGGGGAAGAGGTATACTAGATTTAATGGGGTGATCACTGCGAGTTATTTGGATCTTTGATCAATATGCTATATGACTGAAACTGGTATATTATTGTATGCCAACTATAATTGAAAAAAAAGCAAGAAGTTGGAGAATCGTACGATGTAAATACAAACAACTAATTGAATCGTACAATGTAAATACAAACAACTAATTGTCTATTATATTTCAATAAAGATGGAAAAAATAAAAAAAAAATAAGAACTGCTAATGGGAATTCTTCAAGTTGAAATGAAAGGACAATAAACCACATAAAAACATGAAAGTATAAAGCTCACTGGTAAAAGTAGATATATGGTCAAATTAAAAATACCTTAATAGTGTAATGGTGATGCATATATCACTTTTTATATTATATCACCATGTACACCTAGAAAAAAATAACATTGTATACCTAAGTATACACAATTCTTCTTTGACAAACTTAGCTTGATAAAGCTAGAAAAAAAGTATTATAGAAATACCAAAGAAACATGGCGAAAAATGAAGGAAACATAGTGAAATGAGAGACGTCCACAGATCTCTCCCCTTGAAACAACAATAATCTGAACATCTAAAACTCAA
>NW_011889466.1:106636-116390 GCF_000151845.1 Pteropus vampyrus
AGAGAAAAATCTCCAGAAAATAAGCTTACAGTCATAGAAATATGTGATTTAAATGACAGAGAATTCAGTATAGTACTTCTGAAAAACTCAGTGAGTTCTGAAACAAGTCATATCAACAATTTCAGGAATTGATAAAACACCTAGATGAGCAGAGCATGGAGACTGACACCCTCAAAAAGAAAAGAAAGATCTTTTGGAGATAAAACAACACACTGAAAGAGATGAAAAATGAAATAGCAAGCTTGGGAAGTAGAATAGACCAAATGGAGGAAAGGATCAGTGATATCAAAGACAGAAATCTAGAAATAAATCAAAAGGAAGAAAAGAAAAACTGAATAATGAAAAATAATGAAAGAAAAATATAAGAACTAGCTGATACCATCAGGAGAGGAAACATAAGAATAATGGGCATTATCGAAGGTGAGAAAAAGAAGCAAAAGACTAGAAAGAATTTTCAGACAAATAGTTGATTAGAATTTCCCAGAGCTAAGGCATGAGCTGGAGCTTGGAATTCAAGAAGTCAACAGAACACGTAATTATCTCAATACATAAAGGCTTTCACCAAGATGCATTGTATTAAAATAATCAAAAATCAAAGACAAAAACAGAATTCTCAGGGCAGCCGGGGAGAAGAAAACGTAACTTATAACGGAAAACCCCTTAGATTATCATTGGACTTCTCAGCACAAACCTTACAAGCCAGAAAGGAGTGGAGTCAAATATTCAAAATATTAAGTTAAAGGAACTACCAGCCAAGAATAATGTATCCAGCTAAGCTCACCTTTAGATATGAAGAAGAAATTAAGGCATTTCCAGACATACAAAAATTGAGGGAATTCTCTACTACAGGCCTGCACTACAGGAAATACTGAAAGGGGTGAGCTCACCTAAAACAAAATAAGAATAACAACAACAACGACGACAAAAACACATAATTAGGAGTAAGGTGAATATCAGACAAATAGAATCAGAGGAATGCAACCCTTACCAAGAAGGGGACATTATAAGTTTAAATAATACGAGGAGAATTGCTATAGCAAGATACAATGAATGTTCAGCATACATAGGGACAAATTGAGACAACAATGACTGCACAGGGGAAGATTCAAAGATCCAAATTCGCAAAGAGGAGTGGAGATAAGGCACACATATTAGTAATGGTAACCACACATCAAAGATTCATAACTGAAGTATATAACATGAAACAAAAAGAACCAGAGAGAAAATCCACAGAAGCCAACCAAAATAAAGAAAACAGAAACACAAGGACAAGGAAGCAATGGAAACATCGAGCTATCAGAAAGCAAAAGATAAAATGGCTATAAGAAGACCTCATATATCAATAATCACCCTAAATGTGAATGGACTGACCTCACCAATAAAAAGGCACAGGGTTGAAGATGGGATCAAAAAACAAAACCCAACCATATGCTACCTCCAGGAGATACATCTCATCTCCAAAGACAAATACAGACTCAAAGCGAAAGGGTGGAAAATGGTATTTCAAGCAAATGGCATTCAGGGAAAAGAGGGAGTAGTGGTACTAATATTGGACGAAATAGACTTGAAAATAAAAAAGATAAAGAAAGATACTGAGGGACACTTCATAATGATAAAAAAATCATGCTCCAAGAGGACATAACACTTATTAATATCTATGCTCCCAATCAGGGAGCCCCAAAATATGTAAAGCAATTACTAGCAGAACTAAAAGGATAAACAGACCAAAACACTATCATAGCATGGGACCTAAATACCCCACTGTCAGATACGGACAGGTCATCCAAACAGAAAATCAATAAGGAAATCACATCCTAAGTGACACATTAGATCAACTGGACATAATTGATGTTTACAGAGTGTTTTATCCCCAAACAGCTGCTTATACATTCTTCCCTGGTGCACATAGAACATACTCAAGAATTGCCCATATATTGGGACAGAGAGATAGCCTCAACAAATACAAGAGGGTTGAAATCATACCAACCATATTCTGTGATCATAATGCTTCGAAACTACAGATCAACTGCAAAAAGAAACCAGGAAGAACCACAAATACATGGAGATTAAACAAATGCTACTGAAGAATAACTGGGTCAGAGAAGAAAGAAAAAGTGAGATCAAGAGATACATAGAAACATATGATAATGATAGTACAACATTTAAAAAATTTGGGGACATATCAAATGCAGTCATAAGAACGAAGTTCATATCATTACAAGCTTATCTCCAAAAACAAGAACGATCCCAAATAAAAAACATAACACTTCATATTAAAAAACTAGAAAAGAAAGAATAAATGAAGCCTGAAGTCTGCAGAAGGAAGGAAATAATCAAAATTAGAGCAGAAATAAATGAAATTGAAAACAATAACAATAACAACAACAACAACAACAAAACCAGTAGGAAAAATAAATGCAACAAAGAGCTGGTTCTTTGTGAAGGTTAATAAAATTGGCAAAACCCTGCTTAGACTCATTAAAGAAAAAAGAGAAAGGACATAAATAAACAAAATCATGGATGAAAGATGGGAAATTACGATTGATATTGCAGAAATACAAAAAAATCATGCAAGAATCTTATGAAAAAGTATATAACACCAAATTTAATAACCTTGAAGAAATGGACCAGTACTTAGAAAATTACAATCATTTTAGACAGAATCAAGAACTGGAAAATCTAAATACACGGATCAGCAGTATGGAATTTGAAACAATCATCAAAAACCTACCAAAAAGTCAAAGCACATGATAAAATGACTTCACCAGTGAATTCTATCTAACATTCAAAGATTTCATACTTATTCTCCTCAAATTCTTCCAAATAATTGAAGAGGAGGTAATACTTCCCAACTCGTTTTATGAGGTCAATATTACCCTGATATCAAAACCTGGTAAAGATAACGCAAAAAGGAAAACTACAGACAAATATCTCTCATGAATACAGATGCAAAAATCCTAAATAAGATACTAGCAAACCGAATGCAACATAGTAAAAAGATTGTACACAACGATCAAGTAGGCTTCATCAAGTAGGCTTCAACGATCAAGTAGGGATGGTTCAACCTATACAAATCGATTAATGTGATACACTACAAAAACAAATTTAAAAAGAAAAATCATATGATAATATCAATAGATGCAGAAAAAGCCTTCGACAAGATACAGCATCCATTTATGATTAAAACACTTCACAAAATTGGTATAGAAGGAAAGTACCTCAACATCATAAAGGCCATATATAACAAAGGTTCAGCCAACATTATACTTAATGGTGAAAAACTAAGAACTTTCCCTCTAAGATCAGGAACAAGGCAAGGCTGTCTAGTATTAATTCTATTTCGTGAGAACAGTATATCTTTCCATATGTTTGTGTCATATTCAATTTCCTTCATCGATGTCTTATGACTTTCAGAGTACAGATTTTTCACCTCCTTAATTATATTTATTTCTAGATAATTTATAGTTTTTGATGCAATTGTAAATGGGATTGTTTTCTTAATTTTTCTTTCTGGTTATTTGTTATCAGTGTATAAAAAATATAACAGATTTCTGATTATTAATTGTGTATCCTGAAATTTTACTGAATTCATTTTATTAGTTCTAATAGTTTTTTTTAGTTTTTAATGTTTTTTCTATACAGTATCCTTTCATCTGCGAACAGTGACAATTTTACTTCTTCCTCTCCAATTTGAACGTGTTTTATTCTTTTTCTAGCCTAATTGTTGTAGTTAGAACTTCCAATACTATATTCAATAAAAGTGGTGAGTGAGTATCCTTGTCTTTTTCCTAATCTTACAGTAAGTGCTTTCAGCTTTTCGGTTTTTCACCATTCAATATGATGCAAGTTGTGGGTTTGTCATATATGGCCTTTATTATGTTGAGGTATGTTCCTTGTACACCCACTTTGTTGAGAGTTTTTATTATAAGTAGAAGTTGAATTTTGTCAAATGCTTTTTCTGAATCTATTGAGATGTTCATATAATTTTCAGCTTTCATTTTGTTAAATCTATTGAGATGATCATATAATTTTCAGCTTTTCATTTTTGTTAGCCTGTTGATTGATTTGCAGATGTTGAATCATCTTTTTATTCCTAGAATAAATCCCACTTGATTTTGATGCACAATCCTTTTAATGTATTGTTGAATTTAATTTTTAAATATTTTTTGTTGAGGAGTTTTGCATCTATGTTCATCAGGCATATTGGCCTATACAATTTGTGTGTGTGTGTGTGTGTGTGTGTGTGTGTGTGTGTGTGTGTGTGTGTGTATGGAATCTTTGTCTTGTTTTGAAATCAGGGTAATCCTGGTCTTATAATATGAGTTTTGAAGGATTCCTTCCTCTTCAATTTTTTGAGATAATTTGAGAAGGATCGATATTCCTTTTTTGTTCGGTAGACTTTTTGTTCAGTAGACTTACCAGTGAAGCCATTTGGTACTGTACTTTTGATTTTTTGTTAGTTTTTAAATTACACATTAAGTTTCATCACTTTAATAAATCTATTCAGATTTTTTTTTCTATTTTTTCATGATTCAGTCTTGAATGGTGTTGGTTTCTGGAAATTTATTTTTCTAGATTTTCCTATATGTTGGCATACAATTGTTCATAGTACTTTCCTAATATCCATTATATTTCTGTGGTGTCACTTGTAATTCCTCTTTCATTTTTTGATTTTATTTATTTTAGCTATATCTCTTTTTTCTTGATTTGTCTGGCTAAAGTTTTATTGATTTTGTTTATCTTTTCAAGTAATCAGCTTTTAGTTTTATTGATCTTTTCCAACGTCTTTCTTAGTCTATTTCATTTATTTTCACTCTGATCTTTATTATTTCTTTCTCTCCTCATTTTCTAGTTACTTTAGGTGAAAATTTTTATTGCTTGTTTGTTTATTTGTTTTTGTTGTTGTTGTTTGTTCCTGAAGTTGGCCTGTATTGCTAGAACTTCCCTTTTTGAACTGCTTTTTGCTGCATCCCATAGATTTTGGCAGCTTTTGCTTTCATTTACATTTGTCTCAAAGTGTTTTTATTTTTCTTTGAGTTATTCATTGGCCCATTAATTATTTAGTAGCATGTTGCAGGTTGTTTAACCTCCAGGTGTTTTGTTTTGTTTTGTTTTAGTTTTCTTCTTGTAGTTAATTTCTAGTTTAATTCCATTCGCTTGATATAATTTCAATCTTTTTAAATTTATTGAAAAATTTTTTAGCTTAACATATAATCTATCCTGAAGAATGTTTCATGAGCACTTGAAAAGAATATGTATTATGCAGTTTTTGATTGCTATGTTCTTTATATCTCAAGTCCATATTGTCTAATATGCTTTTTACAGTCAATATTTCCTTGTTGATTTCTGCTTGGATGATCTATCCATAAATGTAAGTGGAGTATGAAAGTCTCCAACTATTATTGTATATTGTCAATTTCTTCATTTATGTCTATTAATATTTGCTTTATGTATTTCATTTCTCCTATGTTGAGTGTAAAAATATATACAATATTATACACTCTTCTTGGATTGACCCCTTTATCATTGTATAATGCCTTTCTCTGTCATTTGTTACAGTCTTTGTTTTAAAGCCTATTTTGTCTGATATGAATTTTGCTACCATATCTTTCTTTTCATTTCCATTTGCATGAAACATCTTTTTCATTCCTTCACTTTCAATCTGTATGTGTCTTTAGATCTGAAGAGAGTCATAGGCAACATATAGGTGAATCTTTTTAAAATCCATTCAGACACCCTATGGCTTTTGATTAAAACTTTTGATCAGTTTATATTTAAAGTAATTATTGATACGTGTGTGTACTTATTGTAAAAAACTGTTTTCTGGTTGATTTTGTAGTTCTGGGT
The DNA here is from genome assembly GCF_000151845.1 of Pteropus vampyrus. Classification (NCBI taxonomy): domain Eukaryota; kingdom Metazoa; phylum Chordata; class Mammalia; order Chiroptera; family Pteropodidae; genus Pteropus; species Pteropus vampyrus. The sequence continues at coordinate 112,484 of NW_011889466.1, forward strand.
TCCTTCTTCTCTTGTTATTTTTTCTTGTGGTTTGCTGTATTTCTTTTGTGTTATGTTTGTGCTCTTTTTTTATTATTTTGTGTATGTATTGTATATTTTGGTATTTAGTTATCATGAAGGTCATATATATTGACCTACATATGTATAGAATTCTATTTTATGCTGATAGTTACTTAAGTTTAAATGCATTTCAAAAGCACTACATTTTTATTCCTCCCATGTTTTATGATTTTGATGTTTCATTTTACATCATTTTATTCTGTGTATGTCTTACTACTTATTGTAGTTATAGTTGATTTTACTACTGTTGTATTTTAAACTTCATACCAACCACCTTTTCTTAGTGGCTGATCCACTGCTTTTCTATATATCCGCCTTTATCGGTAGATTTTTTTTTTTTCCTTTCAAATACGTTCTTATTTCTAGTTATGGCTTTTTCTTTTCTGCTTAAAGAAGACTTTTAAATTTTTCTTGAAGGACAGTTTAGCGGTGATGAACTGTTTTAGATTTTGCTTGTCTGGGAAACTATCTCTCCTTCCAATCTGAACGATAACCTTACCAGTTAGAGTACTCATGGTCGTAAGGTTTGTTTGTTTGTTTGTTTGTTTGTTTAATTTTCAGCATTTTAAATATATCACTCGACTCCCTTCTGTACTGCAAAATTTATTCTGAAAAATTAACTCATAGTCTTATGGAGGTCCCCTTGTATGTAACTAGTTGTTTTTCTCTTGCTACCTTTAAGGTTCTCTCTTGTCTTTATTTTTTTGTTATTTAATTATGTTTTTTTGTGAGTCTCTTTATTCCTGATTTTTTTGACTCTGTTCAAAAATATTTATATATATTTTTATATATATATATATTTCATTGTGTGTTCACCGCTCATACTTGGATTTCTTTCTATAACCACATATTTGACCCTTTTTACCTCATCTACCTCCCCTCTCCGTCCTCCACCCTATCATCTGGTAATCACTAGTCTATTGTCCATGCCCATGAGTTTCTGATTGTTTGTCCTGTTTATTTGCTGCTTTTAGGTTTATATCACACATATAAGTGATATCATGCGGATTTCAACTTTTTCTGTCTGGTTTATTAGTCTTAGCATGATTATCTCGAGGTCCATCCATGTTGTCACAAATGACATTATTTCATTTCTTCTTATGGCTGAGTAGTATTTCGTTGTATGTATGTACGACAGCTTCATTATCGAATCATCTATTGTAGAGCAATGTTGTTTCCATGTCCTGGCTACTGTGAATAATGCTGCTATGAACATCGGTGTGCTAAATCTTTTTGGATATATGCTTTCCAGTCTTTGGGGTAAATACCAAGTAGAGAGATTGCTGGATTATATGGTAGATTCACTCCTAGTTTTTTGAGGCATCTCCATACTGTTTTCCACAGTGGCTGTACCAATTTGTAGTCCCACCAGCACTGCATGAGGATTCTCTTTTCTCTGCATCCTCTCCAACACTTGTTATTACTTATCATGTTGATAATGGCTATTCTAAAAGGTGTAAGATGGTATTACATTGTGGTTTTAATTTGCATTTCCATAATAGCTAGTGATGTTGAGCATCTTTTCAAAAGTTTGTTGGACATTTGTATGTCCTCTAGGGAGAAGTGTCTGTTCCAGTCCTCTGCCCAATTTTTAACTGGATGGTTTGTTTTTATGATGTTATTGAGTTGTATGAATTCTTCGTATATTTTGGATATTGGGCCCTTATTGAAGGTGTTGCTTGCAAAAATATATTCCCATTCGGGTGGTTTTCTCTTTACTTTTGATGGTTTCTTTTGCTGAGCAGAAGCTTTTTAGTTTGATGTCCCATTCATTTATTTTTGCTTTTAATTCCGTGCCTTCAAGGTCAAATTCATAAATTCCTCTTTAAGTCCAAGGTCCTTGAGTTTAGTTCCTATGTTTCCTTCTACACAATTTATTGTTAGGTCTTATATTCAGATCCTTAATCCATTTTGCGTTAATTTTGGTGTGTGATGATAGACAAAGTTCTAGATTCATTCTTTTACAGGCAGCTTTCCAGTTTTCCCAGCACCATTTATTGAAGAGACTTTCCTTTCAACAACGTATGTTTTTGGCTTTTTTGTCAAAAATTATTTGCCCATATAAATATGGATTTACTTCTGGATTCTTGATTATGTTCTAGTGGTCTGTGTGTCTGTTTTTCTGCCAATACCAAGCCATTTTGATTATTATCGCTTTGTAGTGTAATTTGAAGTTGGGCAGAGTGATGCTTTCAGCCTTGTTCTTTTTTCTCAGGATGACTGGCCATTTGGGGTCTCTTGTGCTTCCATATAAATCTGATGATTTTTGTTCTAATTCTTTAAAAATTGCCAATGGGATTTTGATGGGGATGGCATTAAATCGCTATAATACTTTAGGTAATAAAGTCATTTTAACTATGTTGATTCTTCCAGTCCAAGAACAGGGAATATCTTTCCATTTCTTTGTATATGTTTTGTTTATTTTTAAATTTCTTCCAACATTATTGAATTGTTTTAAACAAATTATTTATGATAGTAGTTCTTTTTTTATTAGTTTCAAGTGTACAGTACATTGATTAGACATTTACATAGTTTATAAAATGATCCCTGTAATTTCTCATTATCTCCTCTGATTTTCTACTTAGCCAATATATTTATGATAACTGCATTCTCTATGCTGTGTTCTCCATCCCTATGACCATCTATCAACTACTAATTTTTACTTAACATTTCACCCAATTCTCCCAGCCTTCCAACCTTTCATCCCCTCTGCCTGTTACTAAATTGCCCTCTATATTTGTGAGTCAGTTTTTGATTAGTTTGTTCTTTTTGTTCCTTAGATTCCGTATATAAGTGAAATCATATAGTATTTATCTTTCTCTGTCGGACTTATTTTACTTAGCATAATAACATCTATGTCCATTTATGTCATTGCAAATAATACATTTTATTTTTTAATGGTTGAGTAATATTCTATTGTGTATATGAACCATAACTTCTTTATTCAATTGTCTGTTTTGGGCATTTAGGTTGCTTCCATATCTTGACTATTGTAAATTGTGCTGCCATGAATATTGGGGTGCGCAGATCTTTACGAATTATTGTTTTGCTTTTCTTTGGATAAATACTCAAAAGTTCAATTGCTGGGTCAAAAGGTATATCCATTTTTAATTTTTTGAATAACCTCCAGACTATTTTCCATAGGGGCTGTACCGATTTTCAATCCCACCAACAATGTGTGAGGGTTCTCTTTTCTCTGCATCCCTCCAAAACTTGTTCCTTGTTTTATTGATGGTAGCCATTCTGACAGGTGTCAGGTAATATTGCATTATGGTTAGAATTTGTATTTCTCTGATGATTAGTGACCTTGAGCATCTTATTTTATGTCTGTTGGCCATCTGTATTTCCTCTTTGGAGAAGTATCTGTTCAAGTCTTCTGCTCATTTTTTAATTGTGTTGTTTGGTTTCTGTTGTTGAATTGTATGAGTTCTTTATATATTTTGGATATTAATCTCTTGTCGGATGTATCATTAGCGAATATGTTCTCTCAATCAGTTGGTTGACTTTTTTTGTTGTTGTTGATGGTTTCCTTTGCTGTTCAAAAATATTTTAGTTTGATGTAGTCCCATTTGTTTATTTTCTCTTTCGTTTCCTTGCCCAGGGAGACATATCAAAAAATAAATTACTTTTAGCAATATCAGAGAGTTTACTGCCTATGTTTTCTTCTAGAAATTTTATGGTTTCAGGTCTTATATTTAAGCCTTTAATCCATTTTTAATCTCTTCTTGTATATGGTGTAAGAAGGTGGTCTATTTTCTTTTTTCTTTCTTTCTTTCTTTCTTTCTTTCTTTCTTTCTTTCTTTCTTTCTTTCTTTCTTTCTTTCTTTCTTTCTTTCTTTCTTTCTTT
>NW_011889466.1:116440-146781 GCF_000151845.1 Pteropus vampyrus
CTTCCTTCCTTCCTTCCTTCCTTCCTTCCTTCCTTCCTTCCTTCCTTCCTTCCTTCTTTCCTTTCTTTTTTCTTTTTTTTATGTATTTGTTCAATTTTTCCAACACCATTTGTTGAAGAGACTGTCTCTACTCCGTTGTATACTCTTGTCTCCTTTGTCATATATTAAGTGAACGTATAGGCGTGGATTTATTTCTGGGCTCCCTATTCTGTTCCATTGATCAATGTATCTGTTTTATGCCAGTACTGTGCTGTTTTGATTACTGTGGCCTTGTAGTATAGTGTTGATATTAGGTAGTGTGATACTTCCAACTTTGTTTTTTTCTCAAGATTGCCATGGCTATTCAGGGTCTTTCGTGGTTCCGTATAAATTTTAGGATTATTTGTTCTAGCTCTCTGAAAAATGTCATTGGTGTTTTGATAGAGATTGCATTGAATCCAGAGATTGCTATGGGTAGTATGGCCATTTTAACAATGTTGATTATTCCTACCCATGAGCATGGTTGCACTTCTTTTTTGACAATTTTTTTTAGAGCATATGAATGTTATAGATTTTTGAACATTGACATTCTATCCAGAAACTTTACTGTATTTGCTTATTGTTTCTAGTAGTGTTCTTGTGGCATCTTTAAGATTTATTATATAGAGATTCATGTCATCCCCAAATAGTGACAGTTTGACTCCTTCATTTCCTGTTTGGATGCCTTTTATATCTTTCTCTTCCCTGCTTGCATTTGCTAGGACCTCTAATTTTATATTGAATAACAGTGGCAGTAGTAGACAGCCTTGTCTTGTTCATGATCTTAGTGGAAAGGTTTTTAGTTTTCCACCATTAAGTATAATGTTAACAGAGGATTTTTCATATATGGCCTTTATTATGTTAAGGTACTTTCTTTCTATACCAGTTTTGTTAAGTGTTTTGATCATAAATGGATGCTCTATATTGTTGAAGGCTTTTTCTACATCTATTTATATGTGCATATGTTTCTTATTTTTAAATTTGTTCATGTACTCTATTACATTAATTGATTTGCTTATGTCAAACCATCCCTATGCCCCTGAGATGAAGCTCACTTGATCATAGAGTATAATCTTTTAAATATGTTGCCGTATTCTGTTCACTAGCATCTGATTTAGGATTTTGCCATCTGCCCTCATGAGAAATATTGGTCTGTAATTTTCTTTCTTCTGTGTTATCTTTGCCAGGTTTTGGTATCAGGGTAATATTAGCCTCATGAGTTAGGAAGTATTGCTTCCTCTTTGAATTTTTGGAAGAGTTTGAGGAGAATAGGTATTAACTCTTCATTGAATGTTTGGTAGAATTCCCTGGTGTAGCCATCTGGTCCTCGCCTTTTACCTTTTCGTAGGTTTTTGATGGTTGTTTCAGTTTCCATAAAGCTGATAGGTCTATTGAGATTTTCTAGTTCTTCTTGAGTTAGTCTAGAAAGGTTGTATCTCTCTAAGTACTGGTCCATTTCTTCTAGGTTGTACAATTTGGTGTTATATACTTTTTCAAGTATTCTTGTATGATCCTTTGTATTTCTGAGATGTCAATCATAATTTTCCCTCTTTCATCCGTAATTTCGTTTATTTGTGTCCTTTTTCTTTAGTGAATCTAGTCAGGGGTTTGTCAATTTTATTAAACTTCTCAAAAACCAGCTCTTTGTTGCATTTATTTTTTCTATTTTTTGTTTTGTTTTTGATTTCATTTAATTCTAGTCTTCATTTTTTTCTTCATTTTCTAGTTTGTTTGTTTGTTTTTTAGATGAAGCGTAAGGTTGTTTATTTGGGCTCATTCTTGTTTTATGAGTTAGGCCTGTAATGATATGAACTTTCCTCTTATTACCGCTTTTGCTTTGTCCCAGAAATTTTGATATTTTTTACTATCATTATTATTCATTTCTATATATTTCTTGATCTCTCTTTTTATTTCTTCTCTGACCCAGTCATTCTTCAATAGCATGTTGTTTAATTTCCATATATTTGTGGTTCTTCCTGCTTTCTTTTCACAGTTAATTTCAAGCTTCAAAGCATTATGATCAGAGAATATGTGGATATAGAAAAAATGCAGTCACAAAACTTCACAAAAATTTAGGTTACTTTATTAATGTTTAGTGTTTTTTAAAAAGTGGTAGAAAAAATGGTATCATAAAACTTTAGACTGGTCAAACAACATCTTTTATAAAACGCTTAGCTCTATATACCTCTTTTTAAGAATGACAGTGACAAACTGGACCATATCTAGGGTTGGTTACTAGAATTGTAAAGCATATGGGAATGGTATCAGAGAAGGAATGGTTGTGTAAAGAAGGTAGAAAACAAATGGAATATAATAGTGTTCTCCAAATATCTGAAGAACTGGCATGTACAAAAGGAATTACATTTATTCTGTGTGGTTTCAGAAGGTTGAACTGCAACTAAGAAGTAGAAGTTTCATGATATATTTTGACTTAGTAAAAGGAAAATTTCTAATCTTTAAGGCTGTTTAATAATGGCTGATGTGCAACATCATAAGTTCCATTTTGGCGGGGGTTTTAAGGCAGAGGTTATATGATTATATCATGGTGGATTTTTGCATTTTACAAGAGTTGGTCTAAAATATGGAAAACAGTTTTTTTCTAAAACTTCAGAATGAATCTTATAGGAGGCATCTTTAGGGATGGGGCCTAACTCATATTTTCCTTTTATAAATATTTTTTTTTATTTTTCAATTATAGTTGGCATACAATATTATATTAGTTTCAGATGTACATCACAGTGATTAGACATCTATTTCACTCATGAAGTGATCACCAATAAATCTAGTACCCATCTAACATCATACATAGTTATTGCAATATTATTGACTATATTTCTTATGCTATGCTTTATATTTCTATGACTGTTTTGCAACTACCATTTTGTACTTCTTAATTCCTTCTCCCTTTTCACTGCCCCCCCCTCAACCACCCAACCATCTGGCAACCCTCAAAATGTTCTCTGTATCTATGACTTTGTTTCTGTTCTTTTGTTGTTGTTGTTGTTGTTATTTTGTCATTTAGATTCTGTATGTATGTGAAATCATATGGCATTTGTCTTTCTCTATTTGACTTACTCCACTCAGCACAATACTCTCTAGGTCCATCATAAAATATCTTTTTCCATCCCTTTAGTTTCCGTCTGTGTGTATCTTTTAATCTGAAGTGTGTCTCTTGCAGGCAGCCTATGTAGGATCTTGTTTTCTTATCCATTTAGCCACCCTATCTTTTGACTAGAGCATTTAATTATTTTTCACTTGCTGTAATTGTGGTAGATATGTAGTTATTACCATTCTTTATTCATATTTTTGATATATAATTTTTTCTCTTCTTAAAAAGTCCCTCAACATTTCCTGTAATACTGGCTTGGTGATGATGAACTCCTTTAATTTTTCTTTGTCTGGGAAGCTCTTCGTCTGTCCTTTGATTCTAAATGATACTGGGTAGAATCATCTGGGTTGTAAGTTCTTGCTTTTAAGGACTTTAAATATTTTGTACCAATCCCTTCTTGCTTGCAAAGTTTCTTTGCAAGCAAGAAGGGATTGGTACAAAATATTTAAAGGACTTTAAATATTTTGTACCAATCCCTTCTTGCTTGCAAAGTTTCTGTTGAGAAATCAGCTAATTGTCTTACTCAACCACAATCTCCACTGGTTTTCATAGTCAGAGATTTTGGAGACTTCTTTTCCCAGCACTGGAACTTTGGGATGGGGTACCAGGACGCCTCGCTCCTCCTGGGGGGTAGGAAGTTCTGCAGCCAAGATAACCCTTATGAATCTCAACTATAATATGCAGTTGTGGGACCAGGTTATTTTGCATCTCTATCCTTCCTACTAGTCTTGAGGTAATATCTCATGTATATCCTCAGTTTTAGGACTTATTTTCAGCGAGACCTCAGGAGACTCCCGGTAATGGTCGTGTTGTAGTTTCGTTATAATTTTGGTGTGCTTGTGAGAGTAAGTTAGCACACCATCTACCTTCTACATCATAATGACCGGATCTCCTTATTTTCTTAATAGCACAAGTGATTCTGATATAAATTGTTCACAGCTCCATTTTGAGAAACATGACCTAATTTGTTATCAAGTGGTGATACACAAATGTCATTCTTTCTTCTGAAGTGAAAAGAAGAAATTGGCCAACATAAGAAGATTAACAAAATTTTGGCTATTTTGAAATTTTCTTAAAAAGTTTTAAAACCACTCATATAATAATATCAAGCTAACTGATGAAAAAAAGTATCACTCTGGGATGAAATTTAATCAGTTTTCACTAAAGACCAGAGTAGTATACAAACATTCTGTGCAACATTTAAATGTGTTGAAGAGGAAAAGTTTTTATTATACTCTTCTAGATTCTTTGGCTGGAATCAAATTAACATAAAACATATTCACAGGAGAAAAATAAATTTAATTATGTACTCATGGGAGCCCCATAAGTATTTAAGACCCAAGGACAAGTCAGGCAGTTGGTAATTACATGCCATCTTGAGTGAAGGAATGGTATAAGGGTCTGTGGCTTCAAATGGAAGGAAGATGATTCATGGGAAGATTGGAAGAGCAAATGTTTGATAAACAAATGTTTGCCATGTCATGCAGAGACAATAAAACACAAAGAGAACTTTAAATAAACAGGCCCTGCTGAGCTGCCTCCAGACCCCCAAAGCTCTCCACACCTAAACCTTATTTTTTGTAGTTGTTTCTGGTGATAGTTTCTTTCTGGCTTAGGCCCTTTGTCTAAACTCTCTGGCAGTTAAAAGGGAAGTAATAAGCTCTTTCTGAGTCATTTTGGGCCTCGATTGTCTCTAGCTCATAATAGTTCACATGCCAAAGTGCCACATTCTGGGGAGACTTGTTCTAAACCTGCTCAACTAATATTTATTCCTGTTCAATCTTTTTTTGGGGGGGAGGGGGGTTACTTGGCAATATTGATCAATAGCAATTGAGTATCTTGTTTAAGATCCTGAAAGTCCTCAATTTATTTTAAACCTATAACGTATCTTAGACACATGTTTTAAAGACCTTTGGCATAATCAGCATTCTTTGAATTATAGAACAATAACTACTGGCAGGTAAATTATTCAGAATATATTGTTAGCAGAGATTTATAAATACCTTTGGTCTTCCTTCCTCTAAATTTGCAAAAGAAAAACAACTAAGGAATTGGAAATGAAACCTGAATACCGATGTATTGCTTATTCTCATGCTATTTGGAAAATCACATTCTTAGTATTTCCCTGCATGTTTTTTTCTTACCACCATTAGAGCTCAAATCAAGAGAAAAATAATTTCATCCAGTGTACACAGAAAATAACTTGATTAACTCAAAAAAAGAAATTGTCTAAAATGAAGTTAGTCTTGACTTTCCATGAATGTAATTATTTGGATACTTAGTATCATTATTTTTCTCTACGTTCACTCCTGTTTTACTAGTTGTGACTAAAAGGCATTCATCAGGAGATTCCTCTTCCATCCTGAAGCTATTTTCCTCTGTGTTGTGTCCCAATCTCTCAGAGTTCTGAGAAATGCTAGATGATTGCTAATATGATAAATAAATATGTCAGTAATTCCTGAGGCATTATCCCCAAGGGAGTAACATGTGGACAAAATTTTTGCCTCTGTGGTAAGTTAATGGAAGAGAAAATTTTGTGCAAGCAGATCCTCGTGTGATCCTCAAATCACACCATACACCAGTCTGTCCCTGCTGGTTACTCCATTAATTAGTTTGATGAGTCAGACCTTTTACTGTGAATATCATCTCTTAGGTACATGTCCTTCCCTGTACTCAGCACCTTGGCACCTGGGTTGGATGAGAGTATTTTTGTGACTGTAAAAAAGTGGTATGGATTTGTATCTAACTGTAAATACTTGCTGTGATTTTTCTCATTTACTCACCAAGAAATATCTTCCCCAAGAATATGAAAGAAAATATCAGGTGCAAAGCCCATGACTGCATGATCTTTTATCAAGTTGGTTTTGGGCCACTGAATTAATGTAGCAACTGAAGTCAGACACTTCATTCAGAGCCATCAACTCAAAAAGGGCTGAGTCTATCCCTAAAGCAGAGCAACTGAATAGCTGCAAGAGAAAATTCCTACCCAAGAGAATAATATAAAATATGTCATTTTTGAATGATCTTTTATGGGGTGATCAAGAGGCTTTCATTTAGTGAATACATTTGCTCACTCAGTTTTGGAGAGTTGCCCTTCATTTATTCTTTCCCTTTGGAAATACTTTTGAGTGCAAATTACTGCCTTGAACTGAGAGGCTATTATTCTCCTTACTCAGATTAAATTAATTTTGAACAGTTTAATGCAGCATGTCCAAGCTGCAAGTCTAAGTGGTGTCAAATCTATTTCTCTGCTTTTTTAAGCTGCACCTTCAAGGGCAGTAAGATTCATGGTGAATGTGTTCTTCTAATATCTTGCTAAGCATTATTATTTTCTTTCATTTGCAAGTCATGAGGCTACAAATGTTAACTATTCTCTTCCAAACATTGTACAAAGAATGTATGGTTTTAAGCCAGGCTGATTTTTCAAAAGGGGGCTTATTACATTTACTTGCTTTACAAATGAAATTAAAGAAAAAATACTCTGGATCAAAGCAAGAAGTTTAAAAAGCTACTGAAACTTTAGAAAGAGAACTTCTTTGAGAAGCACTGCAACATCATCACTGTTGTGTTTAAAAGGAATTATCTTGATCTAGGCTTATGTAATAAAATAAAGGGATGTTAATGATTGGCTATAAAATTGTTTTTGCAGAGTTGGAAGAAAAAAAAAACAAAAAAGGATATAAATCTACTTATCCTCTCTCTTCCAGTTCAGACAACCTACTGTCTCGCCAGTATTCACTCTATCTAAAGTATCACTGAACTGTGTAATAAAGTTTTCTCTGTGTTACTGGAGAGCAAGCAGTCAAAAAAATGTCAATCAATTAATGATAGAATAGAAGATGTGCTTTAAGCAGTTAGAGGTTTCAAAAACCTATCAATCTTGTGTCTATGTGTCTATATACTCCAGAACATTCTTTTTGACAGCTCTAATCACTAGTCCTATGGATTAAGAAAATTAATGGTTTTAAAGGTTTTGAATGAAGTGAGATAAAAATGCTATATTACAATTTCCCTCAGGTAGAGGGGAGACAAAGATCAAGGGTATTGTCCTTTCAAAGCTGGATAAGCATATTACTCTTGTCATACTGCTTTTTTGTCTATTTTACAAATGAAATAGACTAACATGAACTTACTGACTAAATAGAAATGAGTAATTGTCACAGACCAAAGATAAACATGGCAATAATATAATTTTTTACAACATTGCTAAGAGCACTTGAGCCCTTTATCTTTAGTCTATATTAAAACACTAGAATGTATAACTCATGAAAACTTATTTAGGATTCAGGCATCACATTTGAATATAACATGCAGAAAAGGATCAAAAAAGCCTACAAGTGATGGGGCAAGGGATGGGGGAGAAGGAGAACTATAGGACTGCCATATCAGTACGGAGTAAGAATTAAAATTCATTTTTAAATACAGGCTGAAATCCAAGTTTGTAAGGTAATAAGGGGGTAACCTGAGTATATGTGGATTTGTTCACTAAATGCTAGAATATCAGAGTTAATGGCCTCTTTGAAGTTGGAAGACAACAGAAGTTAGTATACTGGAAAGAAATAGGTTTGAGTCCTAGTTTCACCAAGAAGTGCCAAGTAATAATGCACCTAAACTGTCTAGTCAATGTACTGTGTGCTTGAAAACTAATAACAAAATAAAATAAAATAAAATGCTAAGAAAAGCATAGTAAGGAAATAAAAACCTTGAAAATAAAAACCTTATCACTGAGAGATAAAACTAAAACCATAGCCTATTCATTTTCTATGCATATTTAATATAATCACATATATTTAGTTTAATATTATAAACTGTTTTTACTACACAAATTATAAACATCTTACCACACAATTACATTTTTTTACCCATTACATTTTTTTAACAACATATATTTAAAGATAGAATTGTATTCTATTGCATGGATAGACTACGATTTATTTAGCAAATGTTTTATTGTTGGATATTTAGTTAGTTTCAAAATTATTACTATTATAAGTGCCGACATTTTGAATAATGATATACCCATTTCTGAATATTTTTTCACAAAGAATATCTTGAAGGAGTTTGATTTTCTAAAGGATAAAAACATATTTAGGGCCATTTAATTGCTTTACAAAAAGGGTATATGAATTTGTGCCCTTAACAGTTCATGGGAATACTGTTTACTCATAATTATTTTTATTATTAGGAATAAAGTTAAAAATGGTCTTTCGTTGTGTTGATTTTCATTTTTTTGATTACTATATCTTTATAGAGTAATTATAATGAATTATAGTATTATTATACATTGTTTATTATATATTTCTTTGATTACTTTGCTATAATACATATACACACACATATGTAAATCTATATACAGTTGACTCATGAACAACATGGGTTTGAACTGTGTGGGTCCACATATACAGATTTTTTCAATAATTATCTGTACTGTTTTCCATCCATGGTTGGAATTTTGCAGATGCAGAGCATGGCTGTATGCATTGATCTATGCCATTTCTTACTGGGACTTGAGCATTCACAGATTTTAGTATTTTCAGAGGAGTCCTGGATCAAATTCCCCATGGATACTGAGGGACTACTGAGGAGTCAAAATTTATAAGTGAATTTTCGACTATGTGGGGATTGGCAACCCTACCTTTGTGCTGTTCAAGGGTCAACTGTATATACATATACATATATATATATATATATGTTATTTGATATATGGGTTGGGGGATTATGAAATTTCTGAGCTATAATAAGCATCAATGACTAATAAATTGAAAAGAGGTTCATTTAACATCAGTTTAATAAATATCTTACACTTATATAATTTATATAACACTCTCTGCCAGGCACTATTCTAAATATTTTACATATAGTGTATACACACACACACACACACACACACACACACACAGTTGTGTCAAAATAACCATTAAAATAACTGTAATAGGTGGTGTATTTTTGTTATCCTATTTTCCAGATGAAAAACTTGAAGCAAAAAGTGGTTAAATGACTTGTCAAAATCACATAGCTACATAGCTAGCGAGTATTATTTCTGGAATTAGAATTTGAATTCAATTAGTCTGACTCTACAGTCTCAATTCATACTTTCTAGTAAATTTGTTCAACACCTACTATAAGCCAAACATTGTGTTATATCTGGTGTTGAAACACTGAAAAATCTCAAGCACATTAAAACTCAAACACATTAGAGTCTGACTTGAGAGGTGGTTATGACAAACATTATGAAATAATTCTATTAACTGTTAAGTTAAAATTTTAATATAAGCTGTGAAGCTTAAGTCAAGGGTCTATGTGAACACATAATTGAGATGTAACCTAGACTAAAGAGTCAGTGAACCCTTTTTTAAGAAAGGGAAATTTAAGCTGCAAAATTAATGCCAAATAATTCTAAGATTTTATTTGTTTCTTCAATTGCTGATCATGTCACTGGACTTTTAGTTAGGAAATTCTTTACTGATTTCAATTACTTACAAATAGTGGTTATTGGGTAATATTTATCATATGTTAAAAATATTCTTCAAAATTTTATGCCATTCAGGTTTGACATGCAAAATAAGTATGGTTCTAGACTATATATTTTGTTCCATGGATCTCACTGGATATTCTTTTTTAGCTCATTTTTTTTTATTATGATAGCTTTAAAATAGCTTTAATTCTCCCACTCAACTGCTGAGCATAGCTTTTAGTCTCATCCCCCTGGAAAGTGTGGACACAGATGCCTGGCAGCTGTAGAGCATGTCCTATGGACCATGAAGGCAGGGAGCCAAGCCAACAGCCCTGCCCAAATTTGAGCATAGACCCTTGCTCTAGAGAACCAGGAAGCCTGAAAGTTGACCCTGAGTACCCTCAGAGCTCAGTCTACAGTATTGCCCAGCTGCAGAGCTCAGCCCACTAACTCATTCTAGCAGCTGAGCCCAGCATACCACCTTGCCTGATTGCTGAACACAGCCTGCAGCTCACCCAAGGAGGGAGCACAGCCAATAGCTCTGCTTAATTGTAGAGCATAGCTTGTGGACCCACCTTCCCAGGGATTCTTGAGAGCAACCTGGACCAGGTGCAGATCAGAGTCTTCAGTCCCACTTAACTGTGGAGTAAAGCTAGAGGCCTAACATGACCATTCAGCCAGCAATCTCATTCAACAGCAGAGCAGAGTCAATGGCCTACACAATCGAAAAGCCCAGTGTGAAGCCCCATCTTATGTCTGGGCACAGCCTGTGGCCCTTCCTGATTGTGGCAGAGCACAGTGGATGCTCCATTTGACCAGGAAGCCAGGCCTCTGGCCCCACCTGAATGTGGAATCCAGCCAGTGCAACCATACGGTCAGGGAGCACAGCCTGAGACCCCTCCTGCCCAGGAATGATGGTGGAATATGGCCTAAAGCCCTACCAGTTGTGGAATTTAAGTAGTGAATCTGCTCTTCTAGGGAAAACAACTTGTGACCCCTACTAACCAAAGGTAATTATAGAGCCCAGCTAGAGGTCCCACCTGACTGAAGTATAGCCAGAAATCTCCACCTACCCAGAGAACCCACCTAGTGGCCCCACGCTGTGTCCATCAACAGATGAATTAAAAAAAAACATGTATGTATATGTGTATGTATGTATGTGTGTGTATGTGTGTCTGTACACACACACATACACACACATACATACATACACATATACATACATGCATGTATATAATAGAATATTATTCAGCTATGAAAAAAGAAATCCTGACATTTGCAACAACATAGATGGAACTCAAGGTTATTATGCTGTGTGAAATAACACGGAGAAAGATAAATACTGCCAGATCTCACATGTGGAATCTAAAATCCCCAAACTTACTGAAACAGAGAGTTGATTGGTAGTTGTAAGAGGTAGGGTGGGGTAGGCAAAGGTGGTCAAATGGTATAAACTTCCAGTTACGAGATAAGTAATTCTGGGGATGTAATATACAGCATGATGACTATAGTTAACAGTATTGTGTCGTATACTTGAAAGTTGCTAAGAGAGTAGCTCTTAAAATTTCTTACCATAAACACAAAAATGGTAACTATGTGAGGTGATGGATATATTAACTAGCCTTATTGTGATAATCATTTCACAGTATATATGTATATCAAATCATCATGTTGTATACCTTAAATTTATACAATGTTTTATATCAAAGGTATCTCAATAAAGCTGGAAAAAATAAAAGTTTTTATTTGATTGTCAACATAAGAAATGTCCAAACCTGTAGAGAATTTTTATGATTTGAGCCAAACTGATGACAATTGCCAGGAAGCAAAATCTCAATAGATTGAGAAAATGCTCTGGAGAATGGCATTTTTGCAGCTTATTTTATACATTGGAATCAAAGGAGGAGACCTAAAGAAAATTACATGAAATCGATAGGTGGTAGATTAAGGGAGTAGGAGAAGGAAAAGTGGGGAAATCTCTGGGATTGGATAAAAAGAAAAACAGAGACATATACTTTTTTTTACATTGGTGGGTACAGGGTAGTTAATAATTAACAATTACAGCACATAGAGATGGTATGTGGGGAACAGGATGACAGTGAGGAGTTCTGTGGTCTCTGGTCTCATGCCCCGTGGGGCCTGGAAAAGATTACTCTGACATTTCAAAGATAACTATCTTAGATGCAAAAAGACAATAGACAGGCTCATTTAAGGTAAAGATTGACCTTGTCAAAGAAATTACAGGCTTAGGACGTGACTATCCACCATGACTCACCTTAGTTAGGAATTTTTATGTTTAGACCACCCTATGTAGTTACATTTGGTCTCTGAGTTTGTAGGGCCTGCCATGCTGGCTTCCCCTGAGCTTTTCAGGTTTAGTCTGTAGTCCCTTTTTCATCTATATGATAATGCATCTTTATTTTTATCAGTACTCTTTTTCAATATATATCTGATTATTTTTGGCCTACTCAGTCTTACACATAAATTAAAAAAAATAATTTTTATAAATACAGAATAAAGTACACTAAGATATTGATTAAAGCTATATGTAAATAATTTTGGGGAGAGCTTACATATATATGTGGTATAGCAATTTTCCATCTAAGAATGCATTAGATCTTTTTACGTTTTGACATCCTCTTTTATATCCTTTGATTAAGCTTATAGTTTTTCTTTTTGTTTTTTTTATATAGTTCTTGAACATTTCTTGCCAAGTTTATTCATAACTACTGTGTATTTTTGATGCTTTTACTGATTAGTTCATTTTTTTCTATTGTATATGCAAGGATGATTTTGTTCCATGGGAGAGTTTGACAGTGTCTGGAGACATTTTTGTTATAATTGTGGGAGTAGGGTGGTGCTACTACCAACTAATTAGTAGAAGCCAGGGTTGCTGCTAAACATCTTACGATGCACAGGACAGTCCTCCATAATGAAGAATTATCTGACTCAAAATGCTAATTGTACTAAGATTGAGAAACTTTGTTATATGATAGAATTATTATTTTCTTTGTTAATATGTTAATTTTATAACAGCGTTTATTGAAATTTCTTATTAATTCTATTTTTTCCTTTGATTATCTTGGATTCTTCATGTATACTATAATATTTTAAGAGTAACGTACCCTCTCCTCTCCAATACTTGAATCTCATTTCTTTTCTTACTTGTCTCTGCATACTAGATGGAGGGAGGTTCTCAACAAAGGGAAAATGCCCTCTGCCAGCTTTTCTGTCTGGGAGAAAGCTGTCCGTCCAGCTCTTCCTCTGAAGCTAGACAATTCGGAACCTCTCCCTATGTCCCAGGCACCTTTCAAGCACTGCCCCAAGGCTGGAGCTCAGAGTGAGTGAATTTGTCAGTGAGTAAGTTAATGTGCGTGCCTTTAAGAGGAACTCCTGGGACTTCTGCTGCCCTGATCTTACTCAGCAATAATATCTCTGGTTTCCACAGCCAGAAATTGTGGGGCCCTTCTTTTACCAGCACTAGAACCCTGGGCTGAGAATCCTGGTGTAAGACTGGGAGCCCCTCCTTCCTCAGAGGGTATGTTTACAGCAGAGATATCCCTCATGATTGCCACATGTGAGTATAGGACAAGACTGTTCCACATCTTAGCTCTTCCAAGCACTCTGTATGTTTTTAATTATGGGACTTCTGTACAGCTAGACTTCAGGCGATTCTCACTGATGGTTGTTCTATAGGTTAGTTGTAATTTTTTTATGGTGACATTTTTTTATGGTGATATATATGTGTGTGTGTGTGTGTGTGTGTGTGTGTATATATATATATATATATATAGCTATATAAGATCTCAATTGCCCACAACAGTCTTGAGAAAGTAGAACAAAATTGGAGGTATCACACAATCTGATATCAAACTATACTACAAGACTATCGTCATTAAAACAGCATGATACTGGCACAGAAACAGACACCTAGATCAATGGAACAGAAAAAAAGTGGCCAGAAATAAATCTATGCCTAAATGGTCATAATCTATGATAAAGAATACACGAATATACAATGAGGATAAAGACAGTCTCTTCAACAAATGGTGTTGAAAAAAACTGTAGAAATACAAAGAAAGAAATAAAACTGGACCACTATATTACACCATATACACAAATAAACTGAAAATGGATTAAATACTTAAATGTAAGACCTGAAACCCTAAAACTTCTAGAAGAAAACATAGGCAGTAAACTCTCTGATACTGCTACTAGTAATTATTTTTCTAATATATCTTTTAGGACAAGGGAATCAAAAGAAAAAATAAAGAAATGGGACTACATCAAACTAAAAAGCATTTGCACAACAAAGGAAGCCATAAACAAAATGAAAAGACAACTTACCACATGAGAGAAGATATTTGCCTATGATCCATCTGACAAGGGGTTAATATCCAAAATTTTTAAAGAACTCATACAACTCAACAATAACAGAAAACCAAACAATCATATTTAAAAATTAGGCAGAGACTTGAATAGGTAAATATCCAAAGAAGACATACAGATGTACAATAGACATATGAAAGTATGCTTAAAGTCACTAACCATCAGAGAAATTCAAATTAAATGCACAATGAGATATCACCTCACACATTTAGAATGGCCATCGTCAATAAATCAACTAACAGTAAGTGTTGGTGAGGATGTGGAGAAAAAGGAATACTTATGCACTGTTGGTGGGATTGAAAACTGGTCCAGCACTATGAAAAATAGTTTGGAGATTCCTCAAAAAATTAAAAATGGAACTACCTTATGACCTAGCAGTTCCACTTCTGGGTGTTTATGCGAAGAAAACCAAAACTAATTTGAAAAGATATATGCACCCCTATGTTCACTGCAATGCTGTTTACTACATGCACAATATGAAAACAACCCAAGTGCCCATCAATAGTTGGTCGTATAAAAAAGAAGTGGTATTTGTATACACTGAAATATAGATTTAAGAAAAACGAAATTCTATTATATGCAACAACATGGATGGACCTAGAATGTATTATGCTAAGTGAAATAAATCAGACAGAAAAAGACAAATACCATATGATTTTACTTACATTTGGAATCTAAAGAACAAAATAAAAGAAGAAACAAAATAAAAATGGATTCAGTACAGAACCAAACAGAACAAATAAGTGATTCCCAGATAGGAGGAGGTTCCAGGAGCTGAGTAGAAAAGATAAAGGGATTGAGAAGTACAGATTAGGGATTAAAAAGTAGCCACAGGGATGTGAAGTACAGCATATGAGTGTAGTAAATAATATTGTAATAATTATGTATGGTGTCAAATAAATACTAGAGTTATCTGGTTGATCACAAGTAATATAAATGTTAATTACCATGTCGTAAACCTGAAACTAATATAATATTGTATGTCAATTGTAATTTAAAAATTAAAAAAAATATTTAAAAATCATTTTAGCATTATAATAATATTCTACATATATTAATGTAAGTCCGTCAGCTTTATTTCTCTTCTTCTTTGGCTATTTTTCCCTTTTATTTTTATATAGATTTGTAATTAAGTTGTCAATTTCCACAAAATATAAAACTTCTAGGATTGTTATTAGGATTCTTTGACTAGATCAATTTGTGGTAAATGTGACATCATTATAATAGTGTGTCTTTCTGTATACACATATGATAAATTCCTGTACTTATTTGAGTCTTTAATTTTTCTCAGAAAGTATTTTCTAATCTTTATTTTAGAGGCTTAACATATTTTACAATATGTACCCTAGGGTACTGATATTTCTAATATAATTTCTAATATTTCTAATATTACTAAAAATGATTTATTTATTTTAAACTAAATTTTCTATTTGTGGTTGTTATCTAAATAAATAAACAAATACAATTTTTAAAATGCCAACTTTATATCAACCAATCTTGAATAATTAACTTATTAATACTAATTGTAAGTTATTTTTGATTGGCTGCATATGCAATCATGTAAGATTTATTCCAGGAATAAGGAAAGTTTTACTTCTTCCCTTCTAATTCTTGTGCCTTTTATTTTATCTTTTTTGTCTCATAGCACTTACTTGCATCTCTGGTACACTGTTTAATAGAAGTGATAAGAGGTGGCATCAATGCAATATTCCTGTTCTGAGAAGAATTGAGTTCAATGTTTGCTGTAGCTTTTATTGTAGATTTTTTTTTTATTTAAGTAAGTTCTTTTTAATTCCTATCTTGGTAATTTTTTTTTATGACTAAGGGTTGAAGTTCATCAAATTTGTTGTTCTTCTTTGAGATTATGATAGTGTTATTTTTTCATTTTTTTCTGTTAATATAAGAAATTATAATTACTGTTTTTGATTCAATGATTATTGATTTTTGAATTTTAAGCCAATATTGAACTCTTAGGATAAATCTCACATGGTAATGATGTATTATCTTTTCGCATTTCTCAGAATTCGACTTTTGTATTAATGGATGAAAGGGTGATTCAGATATGCGGTTCAGAGGAGATACATTTAAAGACATCAATTGTTTTAATCTAAAAGGATATGAAGAGATAAACTATGCAAAGGGTATCCAAAAAATGAGCTATAGTGAGTATATTAATGCAAGATAAAATAACCTTGGAGGAAAAAACATGTTCCTAAAGACAAAAAAAGCAATTTTATAATTCTCAGAGGAACAATTTTTCTACCGGACAAATTTACCTAACAAAATAAATTCAAAACATAAAAAGTAGGGACAGAAACAATTTAAGGGAGAAATTAATAACACTAAATCACACAAATACTTCACTTCGATAAATGAATGAGATGGCTAAAAACAAGAAAATAGGAGACTTGAACAACAATATAAGCTAACTAGACCTAATGGACATATATAAAACACTTTATTCAATAACAGCCAAATAAATGTTCTTCTTACGTGAAGTTGGAATATTCTCTAAGATAGATGATACGTTAAGCCATAAAATAAGCTCAATACATTTAAAATAATGTAAACCATATAAAATATGGTCTCTGACTATAATTGAATACTGACTTTACAGTAGAAAAAGGATTATAAGAGAATACTGTGAACAATTATATGTCAAAAATTAGTTAACTAGATAAAATAGACATATGTCCAGAAACTACTGAAACAAATTCATGAAGAAAATGTGAAAGAAAAACATTGAGAGGATCAGAGAAACAGTTTAGGTGGCCCAATATCTAATGGGAATCTAAAAACAGAGCATTGGTAACATAGAAGAGAGGAAACTATGAAAGTAAATAACAAAATTTTCTAAAGCTAATAAAAGCATATGAGTCTTCAGGTTTTAAGGGCTCATTATGCACCCTGCATAATAAATAAAAGAACTGAATAATTGTAAAACAAAAACAAACAAACAGACAAACAAACAAAAAGATCTAAACCTGTTTTTCCCTTTAAAAGTTTGGAAGCTAAACATAAAAAGAAGCTTCCAGAGAACAGCACACAAGACAAAAAGCAAACAGGTCATTTACAAAGAAGTAGTACTCAAGAATAGCACCAGACTTTTCATTAGCAACACTAAATAAAAGTGCCTTCTATATTCTGATATATAATAGTTAAGAATCTGTAATTCTCCACCAAGACAATTTATTAAGCCATAGGTAGGCCATAATAAATAAATAAATAAATAAATAAATAAATAAATAAATAAATAAATATGTATATATATTTGGACATATAAACACATAAACATTAACTTTCTACACTCTCTTATGATAGTTCTTGACTCTATAATTCAGCAAAACAACTGGAACAAGGAAGAGAAATATATATGCACCACATGGATTAATTTCATTTAGTCTAAATTGATTTTTTGCTTATCTCAAAGTGTTGGCCCTTGGCCAATGTTAGACAATGCATTAAGTAAAGACAAGTGATGCTGTGTAACCATAGGCCCATGAGTTGTTTCAGGGGAAGGACATTACATTCTGTCAGCACTGTTTAATAATAATAATAATTGGATTGATGATTTGCAATGTATTTTGGTGAGGTTTGGGGAATTTCAATGATTAAGGCTAGTTATATAGTTAGTATACCATAAAATCAGCTTACCATACCCACCCCCCCTCAATGAACAGACTTTGGATCTCTTGGTACAAAAACACTTTGAATCCACACTGGTAATCATTTGATATCCAGAAACAAAATGCATCCTTCTATGATCCAACAATTGAAAGATTAGAAGCCAGAATCTGATATCTTTGGACATTTTTTAGTGTGTATCCTCATGCTGATGGTATATCACACCCTTGCTTGTTATAAAGCTCTTTCATAAGTATAAACAGTGTGAATCCTATGAGTCCTTTCAGTAAGTGAAAACTTAAGGTGCTTTATGCATAAATAATATAGCGTGACATTTAGAAAACAATTATTCTAATCTCACCACTACCTCTTCAGGTGATATCTGTATAGATGTGTGGCAGACCTAGAGTAAAATCAGTAAAGCTAGAAACAACTGGATCAAAAATTCTGGAAGGCAAAGGGGATTAAGTGACATGTTAGTGATTGCATTAACTTTCAATTGTTGCTTTGACAAGTTACCACAAATGTAACAGCTTAAAATGATACATCTAGTATATTATAATTCTGATGTAGATAAGACTGTTATGGATATCACTGGGTGGAAATTAAAGTGTGGAAAGGGCTGTATTCATTTTTGGAAGCTCTAAGGAAGAATCTACTTGCTGTTTCTAGCTGGTAGGGGCTTCTCACATTTTTTACATGATAGCCCATTCCTCCATCTTCAAAGCTAGTGATGGCTAGTTGAGTCTCACATTGAATCAATCTGACACTGACTTCTCTTCTGCTTTATAGTTTTACTTTTAAAAACCTTTTTGATTACATTGGGTACCAAGATAATCCAGGATAACCTCCCTATCCCAAGATCTGCAGATTAGTAACCTTGACTCTGATTATATATATATATATATATGTATATGTATATATATATATATATATATATATATATATATATATATATATAATCAGAGTCAAGGTTACTAATATAACAACAATCATTTCATATATTATATATATATATCAATAATCATTTCATATCTTAAAGCATACGACAAAGGGAGAAATAGTCAAGGATATCCACAAAATCATGATAAAAACAATGAGAGTCTATAGCATTTAAGATAGCAGAAGAAAAATTAAAGACTTGAAAATAGACCAATAGAGAATACGCGATCAGAAGAAAAGTGAGAAAACAGAATGAAGAAAAATATGGCCCCAGAAAAAAGTGAGACACATGTACATAATGAGAATACCACATGCAGAGAAGAGAATAAAAAAGAGGCAGAAAGAATATTTGAAGAAATAATGACTGAAAACTTGCTAAATTTGATGAAAAATATTTATATACACATCCAAGTGGAACAGAAAGAGCAAACTAGAATAAACTCAAAGAGATTCACACCCAGACACATCATAGTCAAAATGGTGAAAAAAAGACAAAGGGAACATTTTGGAAAAAAGCATGAGAAAAATGACTCATCATATATCAGGGAACCCCAGTGAGTTTAATAGCTGAAGTCTCATTAGAAACAATGGCAGCTGGAAGGAAAAATTAAGGCATTCTCAGGTAAACAAAATCTGATAGTATCAGTCACTAGCAAATCTACTCTAGCAGAAATACTAAGGGGAGTCCTTTAGGCTAAAATAAAAAAAAAAATTAAATAGCAACTTGATCCAAATGAAGAAATAATTAGCACCAGTAATATTAACTACATAGATAAATATAATAAACGGTATAATTGCATATTTATTCCCTTTTCTCCTTTTAACTGATTTAAAAAGTAATTGAATAAAATGATAGTAAATTGTTATAACACATATAAATGTAATTTATTTGACAATAGCAGCACCAAAGTAGAAGACAGGAGAAAAAGCAGTATTGGAGTAAGGAAATGATACTAAATTGTAACTCAAATCCATGGAAAGAAATGAAGAGGGTTAGAAATGTTAAATGATAACATTAATATAAGAGGAGTGACATCAGCAAGATGGTAGAATAGTTTTCCACTGTCATTCTCCTAAGTAACATCAATTTTGATATTAATCTATAGATGAGAGTACATTTGTAGGAGTCTGGAATTCCAACATAGAATTTTCAGGAGCATTGGGACAAAAAATCTGAGAATGATGCATTGAAGAAGCTAAGAACAGTTTCACTTTATCTATATCAGCTCTCTCCAAACGTGGCACAACTCAGTGCCAAGAGAAAAGCCCTTGGCCTGTGATTTCTCCTATGGGAAAAAGTGAGAGTATAGTGAATGAGTGCATACCTTCTCCAACTGTGTGGAGTGGTGTTAAAGACATCTACTTATTTTTCAGTCCACCCGGTATACTGACATTGTATGCTCAACTGAGGAGCTGGCAGAGGCTGAGAGCACAGCAGCAATGGTTTAGAACTTGTTAAAGGGACATGGATCTTATTAAATGTTTCATGGACTCCATAAAGATGCCTACCCAAAAGACACTGGGGATGCCTCACCTGCAGAAACCCCCAAGTGGTTCTATGCATTTCACCCACACAATACCCTGTAGCCACCTCCCTCACATGGCCTTGTGGGCAAGTACAAGCCTTCACATACAGCTAATGAGCACATGAAGAAAGATTACTCAACTTTGTAAGATTAGGGGAAAGTACAAAAACTTGAACACTTCAGGATACCACCCTAGGGAAAGCAGGTGAGAAGCTCTCAGCTTTTTGGAATCAAGAGAAGGTAAAAATCTTAAGAAGGAAACAAGAAATGTGGAATGTCACATCTATAGAAAAACTTTACAAAAGCTTCAGAATCCCTAGTAGAGTTGATTGATGAATGTATTTCTCAAAGTCAAGTAAAGACTGAAGAAAGTGAATGCTTTTTCAAATATGAAGACAGCAACACAAAACTGCAAGGAACACAAAATATCCAAGGTAACATGATACAAGCAAAGGAACACAATAATTTTCCAAGTAATTGACCTTAAGGAAATAGAGATAAATCTTTTGCCTAAAAAATAATTCATAATAATTATTTTAATGTATCTTACAAGCTATAAGATAACACAAATAAGAAGCTCAGTGAAATCAGGAACAAAATGAGAAGTTCAACAGAGATATAAAAATCATAAAAAAGAACCAAACAAAAATTCTGGAGCTGAAGAAAACAATGACTAAATAAAAATGCAATAGAGAGCATCAATAACAGCCTTGATCAATCAGAAAAAAGAAGTTATGAACTCAAAGACAGATCATTTGAAATTATCCAGTCAGAGGAACAAAAAAGTAAAATTAATTTTTTAAAAAGTGAAAAAAGCTTACATGAATCATGGAAACCATCAAGTGAAACAATAAAATATGCAGACTAATGAAACAGAATAAAGAGCCCAGAAGTGAACCCACACATATATAGTCAACAGATCTTTGACAAGGATGCCAAGGGTACACAATATTAATAGAATAAAGAACAAAAACCATATGATCGCTTTAGCAAATGGTGAAAGATATTTGACAAAATCCAACAATACTCCATGATAAAGACTGTCAACAAAATAGCAATAGAAGGGAACTTTTGTCAACCTGATAAAAAGGTGTGTATAATAAAACCCACAGCTAGCAAAATATTTACTGGTGAGACCAAACGCTTTATAAGGGCAGAATGAAGACAAGGATGGCCTCTCTCACTACATTTATTAAACATTTCTCTAGATTTTCTAGTGAAATAATTCAGCAATAAAATAAAATATATTCATCCATATTAAAAAGAAAGGAGTAAAACTATAATCACAAAGTTTAAAAAAAAACTTTATGTAGAATATCTTAAGGAATCTATCAAAAACACTATTAAGTAATATACAAGTTACAGCAAAGTTATAAGGCACAATATCAAGATATAAAATCAATTACATTCCTACATGCTAGCAAAGCGAAATTAAGAAAACAAATCCTCTTTTAATAACATCAAAAATAAAATACCTAGATATAAATTTAACGAAAAAAATCATATGAAAATATGCTCAATATCACTAATCATCAGAGAAATGCAAATTAAAGTGACAATAAGAAATCACCTGATACCTGTCAGAATGGCTATCATCATACATCAACAAACAATAAGTGTTGGCAAGGATATCGAGAAAAGAAAACCCTCCAACGGTGTTGGTGAGATTGGAAATTGGTGCAGCCATTATGGAAAATAGTTTAGAGTTTCCTCAATAATTTAAAAATAGAACTACCTTATGACTAAGCAATTCCGCTTCTCGGTATTTATCTGAAGAAATCCAAAACAGTAAGTCAAAAAGATATATGCATCTCTATGTTCACTGCATCACTATTTACAATAGCCAAGATATGGAAGCAACGCAAGTGCCCATTAATAGACAACTGAATAAAGAAGAGGTGGTATATATATACAATGGGATATTACTAAGCTATACAAAAATAAAATGAAATCTTACCATTTGAGACAACATGAATGGACCTAAAGTGTATTCTACTAAGTGAAATAAGTCAGATAAAGAAAGATA
Organism: Pteropus vampyrus; assembly: GCF_000151845.1. Classification (NCBI taxonomy): domain Eukaryota; kingdom Metazoa; phylum Chordata; class Mammalia; order Chiroptera; family Pteropodidae; genus Pteropus; species Pteropus vampyrus. The sequence continues at coordinate 138,529 of NW_011889466.1, forward strand.
AACACCATATAATCTCACTTGCATGTGAAATCTAAAAACAAAACAAACAAACCAACAAAACAGAAACAGACTCATAGGTACAGAGAACAAACTAGTGGTTGCTGGATGGAAGGGGACTTGGAGGCTGGGATTAAAAAGTAAAAATTGGTAGTTACAAAATAGTCATGGTAATGTAAAGTACAACACAGGGAATATAGTCAATAATATTGTAATAATTATGTATAATTCCAAAGCATGTGAGGGGAATCACTTCATAAATAATATAAATGTCTAAAGATTACATTGCATACCTGAAACTAATATAAAATAATAGCTAATGTCAACTGTAATTAAAAAAAATTAAATTAAATTTAAAAAATTTACAGAGAAGTGCAAGAGTTTTATGCTGAAAACTACAAAAATCATCATGGAAAGAAATTAAAGAAAATCTAAATGAATAGAAAGACATATTTATGTTTTTGGATTGGTAGACTGAACAGAGATGTGATGTCAATACTCCCCAAAATAATACAGATCAGTGTGCTCTCTATTAAAATTTGAACTGCTCTTAGTGCAGAATTTGACAATCTGTCCCTCAAAGCCACATATAGATGTAGGGTAGGGACCCATAAAAGCTAATAAAGTTTGAAAACAAACAACAAACTTGAGGGACTCACACATCCTGATTGTAAGATTTAATACAAAGCAAGAGTAAATAAGATATTGTGGTGCTGGCATAAGATAGAGAGAGTAATTAAAGGTATTGAGAATTCAAAAATAAACACAGTTGTGATCAATTCATTTTCAACACTTGATTTTAGCCAAAAGGCCAGGAAATGATCTTCCCAGCACAACTAAATGGGGGAAAGAATAACCTTTTCTATAAATAGTGTTGGGTCAACTAGGTATCTACATGCAACATAATAAAATTGGACCCCTACCTCAAACCATGTAAAAATTAACTCAAAATACGTAATAGACCTAATTAGTTAAAAGTTAAAAACTCTGCAGGAAATCATAGTAGTAAATCTTTGTTATTTTGGATTTGGAAATGGTTTATTTGATATGCTAAAAACAAAAGCAGCAAGAAAATAAATTGTATTGCATCAAAATTAAAAACGTTTGTGCTGCAAACAATACCATCAAAAAATAAGACAACCCATAGAATGGGAGAAAATATTTGCAAACTTTATAATTGATAATGGACATGTGTGGACATATATACAGACTACCTCAAAAACTCTTACACCTCAACAATAAATAGCTTAAAAAATGAGAAAATGATTTGCTTAGACATTTCTTTAAAGAAGATATAGAAATGTAAAATAAGTATATGAAAAGATGCTCAACATTATTAGTTATTAGAGAAATGAAAATCAACACCTTCATGATATATAACTTCACATTTACTAAAGTGAGAATAATAATAATAATAATAATAATAATAATAATAATAAAAGTAATAACAAATGTTGAGGAAAATTTGGAGAAATTAGAAATATCATATACTCCTGATATAAATATAAAATGTTATCTCCTCTTTGGAAAATAGTCTGTCGATTCCTCAAAATTTAAACATAGACTTACCATATGACCCAGCAATTTTACTACTAGTTATATATCTAAGAGAAGTGAAAACAAATGTCCACACAAAAACTTGTACACAAATATTTATTGCAGTTTTATTCATAACAACCAAATGTAGAAACAACTTAAAAATCTATCAACTGATGAATGAAGAACTAAAATATGATATATCCATATAATGCAATATAATTTGGCCATAGATAGGAATGAAGCAATGAGGCATGCTACAAAATAGATGGACCTCAAAAACATTATGCTAAGTGAAAGAAATCAGTCACAAAAGACATATATTGCATGATTCCTTTTTTTTTTTTAAGATATAATTTCCATAGCATTGTATAAGTTTAAGGTGTTTTTGGTTCACAAACTTGTCTGGTTATAATCTGATAACGGCTCCCATATGTGGAGGACAGGGAGAGACCAAAGAAAAAGTCAGACCTCTCCAGATTGTTTGATTACATGCTTAATAAGCAAGGGAAGTTACTAGGTTTGTCTTTTGCAGTGTAAGATGAGTAGTTTTCTGCACCTGACTGCCAGAATCTTAAAAAAATTATGTAGAGGACTTAAGTGGGTTCAGTCATGTACTCAGTCCAAATAATCTCATCACGGCATTACTGACTCAAGGCTTTGTCCTTGGGCAGCTTCTAGGAGTGAAGAAGACAAGCAAAGTGCACATTTCAAGCACAAGGGATGAGGGGGAAGCCTCCAATTGCTTGAGTCCACCTCGTGAGACAAACTGGTGGCCACATCTTCTTGATGACCTTCCTCAACAGGTATAAAACATGTTGATTTGATGCATTTATATATTTCAATATGATTACCACTGTGGTAATAATAATTATGTCATGTCACATACTTTCATTTTGTGGTGAGAATATTTAAGATCTATTCTCTTAGCAACTTTGAGGCATATAATATGGTACTGTGAACTATAATCATGATGCTGTATATCAGATTATTTATTTTCTACCTAAAAGTTTATACTTTTTGACCAATGTGAAATGTCCAAGATAGATAATTCTAGAGTTAGAAAGTAGGTTTATGGTTGCTTAAGACTTGGAATAAGGTATTAGAAATGAGTGGTGATGGGTACAGGTTTATTTTATTTATTTTTGGAGTTATGTAAATCTTCTAATCTTAGACTATTGTGATGGCAGCAAAACTCTGTGAATATACTGATATCCCGAATTTTATACTTTAAAAAGATAAATTGTATGGTATGTGATTTGCATCTCAATAATGATTATTTAAACAACAACAACAACAAAAAACAGCGAAAGCTAAAAGTTGGAACAAAGTAAGAAATTCAGTTACAATATCCAAATTGATCTATGTCCTTCATGTTCTCATACTAATGTAAACACGGTTTTCTTATTTTCAACTTTTAGAATAATCTGTAGACAAAGTCTAGACAACTTAAATTGTTACTGAAAAGTATGTACATGCTTTTAATATTTGCAATAAAAATGTCTTCATATAGGGAACAAGTGTGAGATAATGGAAAGGAGCAAGAGAACTAATGTGGAAATACAAGTACTCATATTTTTATCTTACAAACTGCTAATTGAGAGATCCTGTTTGTGTTTGATTAAACAAGACATTAGGGTTTAACTATATTATTTATAAAAACAGTAAATACAGGTACCAAAAATAGAGACGTGATTATATTTGCATGCTATTTATTTGGTGGGGTATAAGCAAGCTTATTTCTAATCTATTATATTAGGAATTCAAAATATTCATGAGTCAAAATTTAACAGTATAAGCATATTACTTAGAGACATGGAAATGACAACCAGAAGAAGTAGTCAAAATATTTAAGAATGGTTCTCTCAGAAGAGGTGTAGAGCCTAAGATTGTTTTTATAATAAGTTCTTCTCTATTATTTAATTAAAACATACTATTTGATTTAAAAATGTATTTTGAGTATATGAGTTTGAAAATTTCTTTAAAGAAAAACCAACAGTGATCATTGAAAATTTATGATTACAAATAAAATTAAGTGCTGAAAATACTCTGGACATGAAGACATTCCTAGAAGTATTTACTGTAGTACCATCTCCATGTATGGTGATAAATACATATCATATTTTCCCTTTATTCTGAGATAGAAAAATCTAAGTCCTAAGAAGGGACCAAAAAATTTTTTAAGAATGAAAATATACCTTGATCGATACCTTCTAAATTATGAACAGCCTGAATATCAGTATCCACAACTCCTCGGTGGCTTGATATGTTACTAAAAACCATGAGAAAATTGATGGGACTGAAAGAAAATTAATTTGAAAAAAATGAAAGGAACAGAGTCTGACCTGCGAAATTTTCTACCATGGTATGTTACTAAGAAGAGTCATTCATAGCTGAATTAAAACTGAACTCTGAATTTTCATAGTCAGGTAAACTAAGAAAATAGCAGGAAAGAATGTAAGCCTTGAAAGGAAATGCAGCACTGTATAAGCTTCTTCTGTAAGAATAGCTATTAGAAGTTATACTAAATGATTTTAAATTGGGTGCAGAAATCTTTCCATTTTATTTCAAAAACTAACATATTCTGAGTTCTCTGTTACCCTTTCCTCAAACTTAGTTACAATATATAGAAAGACACACAATACAAAGAAAACTAAATATTTTTCATACACTAATAACTATGTTTGGTAAATACAGGAAACAAGAACACACACGGAGGTTATGCATATCTTATTAGACTATAATTTCCTACTTCTCAGAGAAGAAAAAAAACTTTAAGAGTCAGAGACATTTTCCTTATTATAACTGCTAATAAGGATGTTGGAAAAATGGAATGTATAAGTGTATTGTAACATCCAACTTAAATATCAAATAATTATTAAGCTTGGCAAAATATTTACCAAAATTTTATTACTAAAAAAAAGGAGACAAAGATATTTATTCTAACATCTTCTGTTTAACATTATACTGGAGGTTCTAGTCAAGGCAATTATGCAAGAAAAAAATTAAAACCAGATAGGAAAGGAAGAAGATATGATTTTATATATAGAAAATCCAAAGGAATCCACAAAAGAACTATTAGAACTGATAAACAAGTTCAACGTGTTACTGTATACAATATATATATTAAAACTTTGGTTGAATTTCTATGACTTAACTTTGAATAATTCAAAAATGAAATTAAAAATACGACATTTTACATAAGCATCTAAAAGAACAAAATATTTAAGAATAAATTTAACACAAGAAGCACATTACTTGTAAGTTGAAATTAACAATGGACTTTGGGTTAAGATGGTGGAGTAGATAAATGTTGTGCTTGCCTCCTCTCACTATTGCATTAAAATTACAACTAAAGAACAATCATCACTGAGAACTGCCTGCAGTCTAGCTGAACAAAAGTATTGCAACTAAAGATATTCAGATGAAGTCATGATGAGATTGGCAGGAGGGGTGGAGACATGAAATGAGCTGGTCCCACATCCACTTGTAAGTTAAAAAGCAAAAGAGATATCCTTAAGGGGCAAAGGATCACGCAACCACACCAGGCTCCCCAACCCGAGGTTCCAGGGCCAAGAAGAGAAGTTCCCACAACTTCTGGCTGTGGAAAGCAGCAGAAATTGTGGCTGAAGAGTGGCTGGAGTACCAGGTGCCCTTCTTAAAGGGCTGGAGCAGGAAGTTACTCACTAATAAACTCACTCACTATGAGCTCCAACACTGAAGCAGCATCTCAAAGGCAACAGAAACGTATGCAGAGGGGCTGAATTGTCTGGGTTCTGGATGAGGATTGGAGGAGAAGCTTTCTCCTAGACAGAAGTTATGGCAGAAGACATTGTTCCTTTGTTGAGCCCTCCCTCTTCTACCATGCAGATGCAGGTAGCCACCATAACTGAGTCTCCATTAATCTGGCTAAAGCTCACCCCATCCTGTTGATTACTTGAGACCTCACCCCACACAACTTGCAGGCAAACCCAAGCTACTTCCAGTGACTTTTCTTGGCAATGGCCTGTCTTGGCTCATGCTCTAGACTTCCTTAAAATCTCTCAAAGGTTTATAAACTACAAATAAACAGCATCTGGCCTCACCATGCCTTGTACCTCTTGCTGAGCATTCCTGAGATTGGCACTAGTGGCAGTCCTCCTTGGTTCATGGTTTGGCTTTTGGAGGCACCTCCAATCAAGCAGAATAGTGGCCACCTGTGGATTGCTTGGCAGCTCATGCTAGGTAGTCCTGGGCTGGACACAGTCCGTAGTTGAACTTTGTCTGCAGTGGGTCTCCTCCCAAAAGGGCTGGGGGGCCAGCACACTGGGTGACTGGCTTTATTCTGAGCCTGAGAAACACCCAGGCTGCATCAGAGGACAACACCTACAAAGGGCAGACTGTGCAGGCACCAGAGCACTGCTAAAGCAAATCCTGCTTCATAGCATCAACCCCTGCACAACAGCTTCTCCACAGTTGTCACTGGGCGGTGCTCACAAACAATCAGCATCAGGGTGAATCTCACCAATGATTGTGTAAATAGCAAACAAAGCTCAACTACAACAGGAGTTCATGCATAATCTACACAAGGAACAGAGCTGGAACACCCAGCTCAGTTGTCCAGGGGACTTCACTGCTGGGCCCCACAAGATTTCAACTACATAAGGTTATTCTACTAAGACCAAGAGATGTAGCAGCTCTATGTAATACACAGAAATAAACACAGGAAGGCAGTCAAAATGGGGAGGTAAAAAATGTCCCAAGTAAAATAAAAGAACACAGCTTAAAAAAAAAAAGAAAAAAGAAAAAAGAAAAAAGAAAAAGAAAATTAAACAAAATGGAGACAAGTAGTTTACCAGATATGTAGTTCAAAACACTGGTTATAAGCATGCTCAATAAATTTGGGGGAAGAGTAAAAGAACTCAGGGAGAATTTTACAAAAGAGATAGAAAACACAAAAGTAGAGATAGAAAACATTAAAAAACAATCAGAAATGAAGAATATAATATCTGAAATAAAGTATACATTAGAGGGAATCAACAGTAGATTAGATGAAGCAGAGGACCAAATCAGTGATTTAGATAATAAGGTAACAGAAAACACCATATCAGAGCAGCAACAGGAAAAAAAATAATTTAAGGGGTCTTGGAGACGACATTAAGCATACCAGCATTTGCATAGTAAAGGTACCAAAAGGAGAAGAGCAAGAGCAAGGGATTGAAAAACTATTTCAAGAAATAAAGGCAGAAAACTTCCATAACTTGGTGGAGGAAATAAACATACAAGTCCAGGAAGCAAAGAGTCCTAAACAAGATGAACCCAAACAGGCCCATGCCAAGACACATCATAATTAAAATGCCAAAGGTTAAAGACAAATAGAAAATCGTAAAAGAAGCAAGAGAAAAGTAGTTACCTACAAGGGAACTCTCATAAGATTATCAGACGACTTCTCAACAGAAACTTTGCAGGTCAGAAGGGATTGACACAAATATTCAAAGTGGAAAAAGCAAGGACCTACAACCAAGATTACTCTACTCAGCAAAGCTATCATTTGGAATGAAAGGGCAGATGAAGAGCTTCCCAGGCAAGTAAAAGCTAAAGGAGTTCATCACCACCAAATCAGTATTACAATAAATGTTATAGGGACTTCTAGATGAAGAAGAAAAAATATATCAAACATATAAATGATAAAATGATAATAATGACATATTTATCAACAATTACTTTAAAAGTAAATGGATTAAATTCTCCAATCAAAAGATAGGGTGGCAGAATGGATAAGAAAACAAGGGCCTTATATATGCTGCCTACATGAGACTCACTTCAGATTGAAAGATACACACAGACTGGAAGTAAAGGGATGGAAAAAGATATCTCGTGGAATGGAAATAAACAACAACAACAACAACAACAAAAAGCTGGGTTAGCAATATTTACACCAGGCAAAATAGACTTTACAACCAAGGCTATAACAAGAGACAAAAAAAGACCCAGCAATCACACTGCCGGATATTTTTTGGAAGAAATCCAAAACACTGTGTTGAAAGGACATGTAAATCCATATGTTTATTGCAGCTTTATTTACAACAGACAAGATATAGAGGTAGCCTTGTGTTCATCAATGGATAAAGAAGAGGTGGTAAACATATACAATGTGATATTTCTCAGCCATAGAAAATAATGAAATCTTGCCACCTGCAACGACATGGACAGATCTAGAAGGTATTGTGCTGAGTGGAATAATCAAACAGAGAATGATAAATGTCATATGATTTTAATTAAATGTGGAATTTAAAGGATAAAATAATAAAAAAAAACTAACAAAACAGAAACAAAACAAACCCACATATGTACAGAGAACATATTGATGGTTCTCTGTCCATATGTGGGTTTATTTTGTTTTAGATAGTGCATGGAAAAGCGGAAGGGATTCAGAATTACAAATTGGTAATTAAAAATTGGTAGTTACAAATAGACATGGGGATATAAACTATAGCATAAGAAATATAGTCAATAATATTGTAATAAATATGTATGGTGTCAGATCAGTACTAGATTTATTTAGGTGATCACTTCAAAAGTTATATAAATGTCTAATCATTATGTTGTACACCTAAAACTAATATATTATTGTATGCCAACTCGAATTTAAAAGGATAGATAATAAATAAATAAGAAAGAAAGAAAGAAAGAAAGAAAGAAAGAAAGAAAGAAAGAAAGAAAGAAAGAAAGAAAGAAAGA
>NW_011889466.1:146872-321937 GCF_000151845.1 Pteropus vampyrus
AGAAAGAAAGAAAGAAAGAAAGAAAGAAAGAAAGAAAGAAAGAAAGAAAGAAAGAAAGAAAGAAAGAAAGAAAGAAAGAAAGATGTTTAACATGGAAACATTGTAGAATTGAGGACTTAAATTTTTGACTTTAGAAATTTGGTTTTGATTCTATTGAAACCAAATAGAAATAGCACAAAGGGCTCTCTCTGTTATTGAATTGATGGAAAAAATAAAATTTATATATGCTTTACATCCTTTAAACCTTAAAATATTTCCAAATTACAGGGACTGGCTGGATCCATACTACCACAGAACGGTTTTAATAAAGTGGCAATGGCACTTAATACTTATTAAGGTAGCTCCTTTGGAACTGTTTCTTTGTACAAGATCTTAGGTCCTCAAGAAAAAATTTACAGCAATGTACTCTGAGAGCATCAAACTAGATCTGGGAGGGATGTGTGCCCTCTGAATATATAGTGATGGACAGACATGCTTCTCTATGCTTAAACAAGCCAGTGGCTCTCTGATTGGAATCTAATCTGTGCACTCAAAACTGAGGTACTGTAAGTGAGAGGGAATCTATTGTCAGATTCCACAAAGAAGAACACAGAAATCCATCCCTCTTCTGGGTATTTATCCTAAGAAACCTCCAAAAAAACTACTTTGAAGGGACATGTAAATCCCCATGTTCATCACAAAATTATTTACAATAGTCAAGATATGAAGGCAACCCGAGTGTCCATCAATAAATGAATGGATAAAGAAGAATTCATATATATATTACACAGCCATAAGAAAAGATGAGATGCTGTCATTTGTGACTACCTGGATGGATCTTGAGATTATCATTCTAAGCAAAATAAGTCATACAGAAAAAGTTGAGAACCATATGATTTCACTTATACATGGGATATAAATCTGAAAGCAATAAATGAACAAGAAAATCAAACAGAGACTCAAAGACACAGATGACAGTTTAGTGGTTACTAGGAAAAAGAGAATGCTACTACAGATGTATTACTAATTTTAAAGAACACCATAAACAATTATAAGCCAGTATATTTGAATATGTGGATAAATTTCTTGAATAGTACAAAACAGAAAAATTGATACAAGAATCAATATAAATGTGAATAGTTTATATAAATTAAAGAATTCATTCTGTAATTTCAGAACCACATGGCTTAACCAGTAGTGTGCTCTAGAAGATATAACACCAATCTTATACAAAACTTTCTAGAGAATAGAAAACTCAGGATAAATTCCCATTTATTTTATGATGTCTAAATAATATTTATACCCAAACCTGACAGGGACACTAGAAGAATAGAAAATTACAGATCAAACTCTTAAACAAAAATGCAAAATTTCTAAATTAAATATTAGCAAAGCAAATCTTGGGGTATATAGAAAGGATAATTTATGATAATCAATTAGACTTTATTCCTGAAACATGAGACTGTTCAACATTTTAAAAATCAATCAATGTAATTCACTATCATAACAGAATAACGGAGAAAGCAATATGATTCTCTTAATAGATATACAATAAAACATTTAGTAAAATTTATGATACAATTCTTAGAAACCTTAGAGATATTAGGAAACTCCCTAATCTAATGAAAATTATAAGAATAAAATAACTGACATAAAAACAAATGCTGAATGATTGAATGTTCTTTTCTTAAGCTCAGAAACAAATAAAAATATCTTTTATCATCACTTCTATTCAAATTATACTGGAGAAATTCTGGTTCCAGGGAATATGAAATAAGAGCCCGTTTTCCTTTCTCTCCCACTGAATGCATCTATAAAATGTGGACAGAATACATGATACGGCTATTCAGAAATATGAAAACTTAATAACAGCAGGCAAATTGGGGGAAATTGTTAGAATTTCATGTACCACCAAATTGATCATGAGTTTATTACTGTTTTTTTCTGGTTTCCTTTAACCTAAACTCACCATAGCAACATACCTAGAAGTAAGCATTATAGTACACACAGAAATAGCTCCAGAGAAACCCTCTAGCTTTAGCTAGAGAACCAAGAAAGGGGATCCTTAATGCTCAGAGAGTGTGGAAGTCACTTATTTTTTTTTCCTGTGTGTGTGTGTGTGTGTGTGTGTGTGTGTGTGCACCAGCAATCAGAAAATTCGATGATGGCAGAGGCAATATCTAATAATAAGAGACTGAAGGAGGCAAACGGTGAGGAAGGGTGATCTTCCTCTTCATTTAGTGGAGCTATGTTTCCAAGAGGGCGGGTTTCTGTTCTTATGTTACTTGAATCCAGAAAGTTCTGGGGAAATCATGGAGAGTGGGAAGCTTTGAAAAGTGACTCCATAAACTTTATAAAATTACTCTCATGCCAAATTGATTCAGATTAGCATACCAAAGTCACTGGAGAGCTCTGCCAACCATACACTATCAACTAGGTCACCGACTATAAACTGAGGACATACTTGAAGAGCACTACAAAGGCTGTGAAAAGTGAACTGATATGGAAACCATAAGTTGTATAAAGAAGTCCAGAACTTTCAGCCTTAAACTAACCAGGGCTAAAAATAAAATCAACATTTTCTATAGAATTTAAGTAAGACACATAGTTTCATAATCTAATAATCAAAATGCTCTGGGTAAAATTCTAAATTATGTGTTATATAAAGCACCATGAACATTTAAACCCCGTGGGGAAAAGGCAGTTAGCAGGTACCAAAGACCAAGAAGACACTGATGTTGGCATTATCTGACAAAGATTCTAAAGCAGTTATTACATAAAGAAAACTATCTTTTTGCAATAATATAAAAAAATACTTAGGGATAAATTGAACTGAGGGAAAAGATTTATACACTAAAAAGTATAAGATTCTTGATGAAAGAAACTGAAGAAGACTCAAACAAATGGAAAGATATCCTGTGTTCATGGGTCAGAAGAATTAATATTATTAAAATGTCCACATACTTGGGTATTGCATATATGGATTCAGTGCAATACCTATCACAACCCTAATGACATTTTTCACATAAATAGATAAAAATAATCCAAAATTTGTATGGAACTACAAAAGACCCCGAATAGCTCAAGCAATCTTGAGAAAGAAAAAAAAAAGTTGGAGACATCATACTTCCTGATTTCAGGCCAGGAGGAATTGATACAAAATATTTAAAGTGATGAAAAGCTAGGACATACAACCAAAATTACCCTACCCAACAAAGCTATCATTTAGAATCAAAGGACAGATCAAGTTTCCCAGATATGAAAAACTAAAAAAGTTAATACCACCAAACCTGTATTACAAGAAATGTTAATGTGACTTCTTTATGAAGAAAAAAATCAAAATTATAAATATAAATAAAATGGCAATAACTACATATTTATCAACAATCACTTTAAAAGTAAATGAATTAAATGCTCAAATCAAAAGACATAGGGTGGTGAATGGATAAGAAAACAAGATCCTTACATAAGCTGTCTACAAGAGATACACTTCAGAATGAAAAACACATACAGATGAAAAGTAAAAGCATGGAAAGAGATATTTCATGCAAATTAGAAAAAAATCTTGGGTAGCAATATTTATACAAAACACAATAGACTTTAAAACAAAGGTTATAATAAAAGACAAAGAAGGAGGACATTACATAATGGTAAAGGGATCAATCCAACAAGAGAATATAATCATAGTAAACATTTCTGCACTCAACAATCGAGCACTTAAATATATAAAATAAATATTGATCGACATGAAAAAAGAGATATACAGAAATACAGTCATGGTAGAGGAATTTAACACCCCACTGACACGAATAAACAAATCTTCCTGATAGAGAATCGACAAGAAACCAGAAGTCTTAAATGACACACTAGATCAGATGGATTTAATTGATATTTTTAGAATATTTAACCCCAAAGCAGAAGAATATACATTCTTTTCATGTGCATATAAAGCTTTTTCCAAGATAGACCACAATGAATAGGTTAAAGATTAAATTAAAAAAAAAAGGAATCCAAATATACCTTAAAATGAACGAAAATGAAAACAAAATGACCCAAAATCTATTTGACACAGTGAAGCAGTCCTAAGAAGAATTTTTTTTAGTAATACAGACCTTTCTTAAGAAACAAAGAAACAAAAAATCTCAAATAATAATCTGATCTTACACTTAAAGGAGCTAGAAAAAAAAAACAAAAACAAAAACAAAACAGCAAACAAGGCCTAACATGAGTTGAAGAAATAAAATAATAAAAAATATCTGAGCGGAAATAGCAAAATAAAGTCTTAAAAAATACAAAAGATTGATGAAAACAAAAGCTTGTTTTTTGAAAAGATAAATGGAATCAATACACCTTTAACCAGACTCATTAAAAACAAGAGAGGACTCAAATAAATTAAATCATAAATGAGAGAGAAGTGACAACTGACACCACATAAATACAAAGGATTATAAGAAAATACTATGAGCAATTATATGCCAACAAATTGGACAATTTGGTAAAAATGGATACATTCCTAATTCATAATTTTCCACAATTGAGTCAAGAAGAAAAAGAAAATCTGAACTGACTGACTACAAGTAAGGAAATCAAATAAGTAAGCAAAAAAAATCCCATTAAAGATCCTGGACCAAATGGCTTCACAGGTGAATTTTACCAAGTATTCAAAGAAAAATTACATCTATTCTTCTAAACTATATCAAAAAATTTCAAGAGGACAGAAGGCTCTCACCCTCATGTTACGAGGCCACAATTACCTCGATTCCAAAGCCAGACAAAGACATTACAAAGAAATGAAAACTATAGACTGATAGCCCTTATGAGTATAGATGCAAAATCTTCAACAAAATATTAGCAAACCCGATTAAGTGATATATTAAAAAAAATCATATACCATGATCAACTGGGATTTATTACTGGGATGTGAGGGTGGTTCAATTTTTACAAATCAATTACTGTGATACACCAAATTAAAAAATGCATTTTTAATGATTATATCAGTAAATGCAGAATAAGCATTTGACAAAATCCAGCATCCATTTATGGTAATAACTCTCAGCGAAGTGGGAATAAAAGGAACATACCTCAAAATAATAAAGGCCATATATGACAAACCCACAGCTAACGTTGTACTAAATGATGAAAAGCTAAAAGCATTTTCCTTAAGATCAGAAACAAGAAAAAAGTGTCCATTTTCACCTCTTTTATTCAATGTAGTATTGGAAGTCCTAGCCACAGCAATCAGACAAGAAAAAAAATATTGTCATTCAGATTGGAAAGGAAGAATTAATATTATCATTATTTGCAGATGACCTTACATTATAGAAAGAACCCCAAAGATTTAACCAGAAAACTATTACAACTAATAAATAAATTCAGTAAAGTAGAATACAAATTAAGATTTAGAAATTAGTTGCATATTTATACACTAATATTGAACCATAAGAAAGAAATATTATGAAAACAATACCATTTATAATTGCATCAAAAAATAAGATGCCTAGGAATAAATTTAACCAAGGAAGTAAAAGACCTGTACTTAGAAAATGATGACACTGAAGAAAGAAATTGAAGAAGATACCAATAAATGGAAGCATATACCACACTTATGGGTAGGAAGAATAAACATTGTTAAAATGTCCGTTCTACCCAAAGAAATCTAAAAATTCAATGCAATCTCTATCCAAATACCAATGACATTTTTTATAGAATTAAAACAAATAATCCTAAAGTTTATAGAAAACTATAAAAGACTTCAAATAGCCATAACATTCTTGAGAAAGAACAAAGTGGGAGATATTATGTTACCTTTTATCAAACTATACTGCAAGCCTATATTAATCAAACCAGCATAGTACTGGCATGAAAACAAACACATAGGTCAATGGAACAGAATAGAGAACTCATACATAAGCCTATGCCTATATGATCATTTAATCTTGGACAAAGGAGGCGAGAATATACAATGGGGTAAAGCCAATCTATTCAATAAATGGTGTTGGGCAAATTAGACAGATATGTGCAAAAAAGTGAAACTGGACTACATTCTTACATCGTATACAAAAATGGACTCAAAATGGATTAAAGACATAAATGCAAGACCCGAAACCATAGAACTCTCTTACATTGCTCTTAGTAATATTTTCCTGGTACATCTCCTTGGGCAAGGAAAACAAACAAAAATAAGCAAATGAGACTACATCAAACTGAAAAGGTTTTGCACAGCAAGAGAAACTGTCAACAAAACGAAATGACAACCTATCGAAAGGGAGAAGATATTCACCAATGATATATCAGATAAAGATTTGATATCCAAAATTTGTAAAGAACTCAGTCATACAAACCAACACCAAAAAACAAACAATCCAATTAAAAATGGACAGAGGATCTGTACAGACATTTCCCCAAGAGGAAATACATATGAAAAGATGTTCAATATCACTAATCATAACATAAATGCAAATTAAAACCATAATGAGATATCACTTTACACCTTTAATTATGGCTATTATTAATAAGTCAAAGTACAACGATTTTTGGAGAGGATGTGGTGCAGCCACTATGGAAAACAATTTGGAGCTTCCTCAAAAAATTAAAAATGGAACTTCCTTATGACTGAGCAATTTCACTTCTGAGTATTTATCTGAAGAAAACCAAAACACTAATTCAAAAAGTTATATGCACTCCTATGTTCACTGCATCACTATTTACAATAGCCAAGATATGTAAGCAACCTAAGTGCCCATTAATAAATGATTGAATAAAGAAGAAATGGTACATATACACAACAGAATATTATTCAGCCATAAAAAATTAAATCTTACCATTTAGGACAATGTGAATGGACTTAGAGTGTATTTTGCTAAGTGATATAAGTCAGAAGAGACAAAGACCATATGATCTCATTTATGTGTGAAATCTAAATAACAAAATAAACAAACAAACAAACAAACAAAACAGAAACAGACTCATAGATACAGAGAAAAAACTGGTGGTTGCCAGATTGGGGTTAGGCATCCAGGTGAAAAATGTGAAGGCATTAAAAAAGTATAAATTGGTAGTTATGAAATAGTCACGGAGATTTAAAGAACAGCATAGGGAATATGGTCAATAATGTTGTAATGATTATGTATGGTGCCAAGTGGGTACTAGACTAATTGGGAGGATCACTTCATAAATTATATGAATGTCTAACCACTATGCTGTACACCTGAAACTAGTATAAGATAATGTTGAATGTCAACTGTAATTGAAAAATAAAAAAGAAGGAAAGATTCTAATCAATAATTGACTATTTCACTTCAAGAAACTAGAAAAAATATGGATAAAAAAACACATCAAGCAGAGTTAAGGAAATAAAGATAACAGCAGAAATGAATGAAATTAAAAAGCAAAAAAACCCATCAAGACCAAAATCAATGAAACCAAAGCTGTTTCTTTTTGGCAATTAATAAAATCAATGATCTCTAGCAAGACTTACAAAGAAAAAGAGTGAGAAGCAAAATGACCAATATCAGAAAGGAAAGAGTGGATATAATAACAGACTGCAGACATTAAAAGGATATTAAGAGAATTCTAGAAACAATTTCACATATATAAACTCAACAACTGAGATGAGATGAAATGTATCAATTCTAAAAAGGCACTGTGGTGGGCTTTAAACTGCCCCTCCCAAAATATTTGCACATCATAATCACGGGAAGGTGTGAATGTTACCTTGTATGGCAAAATGGGACTTCTCAAATGTGACTTAGTTAAAAATCTTAATATAGGGAAATTATCTTATATTATCCAGTTGAGCCCAATGTAAGCACAAGGTTTCTTATAAAAGAAAAGGCAATGTAAAGACAGAGGTAGATAGGGAGATTTGAAATTGCTATGCTGCTGGCCTTGAAGATTGAAGAAGGTCTTCTGTGCCAAGTATGGCAAGAAATGTAGCTCAGAAGCTGAAAAAAGCAAGAGATGAACGATCCCCTATAGTCTCTTGAAGGAGTGCAGCTCAGCCAACATCTTGATTTGAGCCCAGTGAGACTCATTTAGACATTTTGACCTCCAGAACTGTAAGGAAATAGATTTATATTATTTTAAGTCATGTAGTTTGTGGTAATCAGTTACAGAAACAAGAAATGTAATACAGCTACAAACAAACAAACAAAAATCACCTAATGTGAAGTAAATAACATGAATTGTTTTATAACAATTAAAGTAATTGAAATAGTAGTTAAAAACCAATAAAAATGAGAGTCTCTAGGCCCGTATGGTTTCCTTCGTGAAATCTACCAAACATTTAAAGAAGAAATAACACCAATTCTATACAAGAACTTCCAGAAAATAGAATAGATGAGAATAGTCTGCATGTCACTTTGTGAAGTCATCGTGAACCTGATAGCAAAACCAGACAGTATAAAAAAGAAAACTACAGGCTAACATCCCTCATAAAGATAGATGCAAAAAATCTCAACAAAATATTAGCAAATCTAATCCAGAAATAGTAAAAATAATTATTTATATATTTATATATATAATTATATATAATAATTATATATATTATATATAATAATAAAAATTAATTTATATATATATATATATATATAAAATTAATGACCAAGTGGGCTTTTTCCAGGGAATACAAGTCAACTTCAATATTCAGAAATAAATTAATGTAATTCACCATACAATTAGCTTTAAAAAATAAAAACATATACTGAAAAAGCATTTGACAATATACAATATTCTTTCGTGATAGAAATGTAGCAATTTAAGAGTAGAGGGTCCTTACTCAACTTGACAAAGTGTATCTAAAAATATCCTATAGCTAACATTATACTGAATAGTGAAATATTAAAGTTTTTCCTGCTAAAATGGGATTAAGGCAAAGATTTTCACACTCACCCCACCTATTCCACATTATACTGGAACTCTTAGCAGAATATAGCAAATACATGAGTAAATGGCATCACACATTGGTAAGGAAAAAATAAAATTGTTTCTATTTTCAGACAACGTGATTGCCCATGTAGAAAATCTTATGTACCTACACAAAAACTCCTAGAACTAATTAGAGTTTATCAAGGTAACAGGATACAAATTCAACACTCAAAAATCAATTATATTTTAATACACAGGTTATACTTGTGTATTTTCACCAAAAGAGATACTTGAATGTTTATAGCAACATTATTCATAACAGCTACAACCAAAAATGACATAAATATTCATTAATATTAGAGTAAATAAATGCATTATGGTATATTCATACAGTGGAATGCTAGACAACAATGAAAATAAATAAATTATTGCTATATGTAACAACACATAACAATGTTGAAGAAACAAGTCAGACAAAAAGAAGACATCAGACACAACTCCATTTATAAAGTTTAATAAAAAAAACAAACTGTAGTAAAGAAATCAGTGATTTTCTTTTGGAAGCAGGCAGGGGTATTTACTGTGAGGAAGTATGTGGTAGGCTTTTCAAGTGTTGGTAATGTTCTATTTCTTGATTCAAGGCAAGTTATATGAGTGCATTTACTTTGTAAAAATTACTCAAGCTGCTGAACATTTATGATTCAAACATTTTTCTGTATTTGTATCTGATATATATATGTATATATATATAATTCACATAAAGACACGGATAGATATACATTTTTAAAGTTTATTAACAGAAGGAAGCAGTTATGACATATTGCTTACAAAAGAGACATGGGGCAACATATAAATATAAAATAGGAGCACAGAGGAAAACCTCATGCAAATTATAAAGTTACATTTATATAATACTGAATCCTACTCCTACCCCTCTATAATTAAAAGGTAAAATTCTTCATAATGGATTAGAAAAAAAATTACAATATACTTTTGAGATACTTTTATAATAAAGTCCCAGAAAACAAATAAAATTACTGAATGGATATAAATCAATCACATGAAGAGCAAACTTTTAAGCAAACACTGGTGAGGATATAAAAAGTATATATTGGTAATGAGAAAAGAGAGAATAATAATAATATATAATTTTAACATATATTTACCAAATAACACCCATATTAAAAAATAATACAAGGATAAATAGATGAGGTTGGAGGATTAAACTGGCATTACTATTCAGTTATTCAAAGAAACAGGGAGAGAAATTATTAAAAATATTATTAATATGGTAGAAGTAATATGTAGATATCTGTGATATGTTGAATAATGGTCTCAAAAAGATATGTTCAGGTTCTAACTTTCAGTACCTGTGAATGTGATGTTATTTAGAAGTAGGGTCTTTGCAGATGTAATTAAGGATCTTGAGATGAGATCATCCAATGACCGTGTCCCTACGTGAGACAGGAAAGAAGAAGACACAGAGACATGGGGCAGGGTTGGGGGTGTAGCTCATGTAAAGACAGAAGCAGAAATTGTAGTGATGCATCTAGAAAGCAAGGAATGCCCAGGATTGTCTGCAACCAGCAAAAGCTAGAAAAGGTAAGGAATAAATTGGCCCATGGAGACTTCAAAAGAAGTGTAGCCTTACCAACATCTTTATTTCAAACTTTTAGCCTTTTGTTATAAAATAAATGTCTTTTATTATTCTAAGCCACCAGTCTGAGGTAGTTTGTTACAGCCGATCTAGGAAACAAATACAGATTTTGGTAGTAGGGTGTAGGGTGCTGCTATAACAAATACCTAAAAATGTGGAAGTGCTTTGGGATTGAATAATGGGTGAAGGCTGGTGGAATTTTGATGCACATAATAAAAATTGCATAGATTTCTTTGAAGAGATTGTTGGTAGAAATATGAACGTTAAAAGTTATTCTGGTGAGACTTGTAAAGAAGTGAGGAGAACTAGGGAAAGCTTCCATAATCTTAAAGAATACATATATCACCATAGACCAAATGTTGATAGAAATATGAGCATTAAAGGTGCTTCTGGTGAGGTCTCAGATGGAAATGTGGAACATATTATTGGAAACTGAAGGAAAGATTTTCCTTGTCTCAAATTGACAGAAAAGTTGACTGAATTGTTTTCTACTTTTGGGTGGAAAGCAGAAACTGTAAGTGATGATCCTGGATATTTAGTTGAGATTTCCAAGTAAAATGTTTCTCCTTGCTACTCAATGCAAGAGGAAAATGCCAGAGGAAAAGAAATATATTGAGGCAGGCACTGTTAATCAAAAGGAAAGCAGCACTTGATGATTTGGGAAATTCCCAGACTATCCAGATGGTAAAAAATGCCAGTGTTGGGGGATTCATTGTTTGGAAGGCATACTTTAGGGAGAAATCCAAGGCTGTGGTGGCGTGAGGGGGAACCTCTGCTGAGGAAATTAGATGAATGACTCAAGAATCCAATCAACAGTCTCAGCAGAACCCAGATATAGAGATGAGGTTACCTAGAAAATATCTATGGAGAACCATCTTGTCTAATGGAGTGGATGCTCTTCACATATACAGGAGGCTGTAAGCTTCTTCAGAATGTTGTATTAGCAGAAACATTGCCAACTTGGACTGAAGGGGATAGAGAGAGAACCAAGTAAAAGAGAGCAGCTAGACTTTGAAAATTCCTCAAGCAGAAAATAAAAGGCTAATATAGACAGTTGTTGGCAAATCTGTGTTATACAGTCTCACTCATAACCTGATTTAGAAGATAAGATTTGGAACTTTTTGAGCTGATGATATTTAGATAAGAGTTTAGAGTTAGAAATGATGCTGTAATGGGTTGAGACTTTTTGGATGTTGGGACAGAGAGAATGTATTTCACTTGTGGGATGGACGTGAATTTGGAAGAACCAGAGAGTGAAATTTAGTGGGTTGAATAGGGGCCACCAAAAGATATGTTCGAGTCCTAAGCCCCAGTACCTGTGAAAGTGACCTTACCTGGAAATATAGACTTTGTAAATGTTATTAAGTTAAGAATCTCAAGGTGAGATTATCTTGAATTTAGGAGAGGCCCTACATCCAATGATAGTGTCCCTATAAAATATAGAAAAGAAGAAAACACCAAGACACACAAGGGCAGACGGCCATATAAAGAGAGATTGAAGAGATGCATCTATAAGCCAAGAAAACAAAGGATTGTCTGTAGATAAAAAAGAAAATCTGAAAGAGTCAAGGAAAAATTGTCTCTTAGAGCCTTCAAAGGGAGAGTAGCCCCTCTAACACATTGATTTTGGACAGCTAGCTTCCAGAACTATAAGAGAATAAATTTCTCTTGTCTTAAGCCACCTAGTTTGTAATAATTTGTTACACTAGTCCTAGGAAACTAATTAATATCTAACCAGCAGTTTTATTGTGAAGATTAAGTGAGATAATGCTTGTAAAATACCTATAGAGGGAGCATATAATTAATGGTAGCTATCATTATTAGCACAGGGAAATCTGTTAATAAATCATACTATTTGTTTAAAAAAGAAAAGCGATATGTAATTATAATAGATGCTAAAACTTCGTTAATGTGGCAAAGAGTAACTGATTTCAAAGATTATTGATATACTTGATATTAATTATTTACTGTACAAACCCCAGAGATAGTCCCATTGGAAAGTAGGAAAAAAATACTGCCATTAAAACAAAACAAAACAAAACACATAATGCTATTTTCTGAAATTACTTGAAATGCTTATTTCAGCAATCCCTGTTATCCTCTATATAAATAATCACACATTGGAAGCATGGAATTCAAACATTAACTTAATGATTAATTGAATAATATTAATGATGCTGTTATTGAGATACTTTACTGCTTCTATCTGCACTGCCCACATAGATATACCAAATGTTTCAAAAAGTTATCACTTTTCTCTAGATGGACATTATTTATTAATTTTTTTTAGAATGTACTGAGACTTAAAAAAATAAATACATGGAAAAGTATTGTAACAGAAAAAAATAATATATTCTTTTTTGTTCATAGCTTGAATGAATGCTAGAAAATCTAAAAGAATCATCTGAAAAACCATGTCATTCTGTCTTGTGTTATTTACAGACTCATACAATACCAATAAAATTTTGACAAAATTTGTCCTAAAACACAGTGATATTCTTTTTGAATTTAATTTTAAATATAAGCATGAAAAATTTAAGAACTCAGAAAATATTAGAGCAACGGGGTAACCTACTATAGAAGATGTTGGACTGTGATCATTATATTAACATTTCCAGTGAAACAGACTTGTGTCATACTAAAAATTGACCTAATTATATAGGAAGTTTAAATATATAATTATGCCAAGCATCCAAAAATAGTATACAAATGGAGAATTATTTAATAATTATTATTATAATAACCGAGTCATGTCTTTGGGAATAAAGTTCGATTTAAAAAATCTGTTGAGGCTCCTTTCTCTACATTACCAGGGCCCGTGGTAAGGGGGAGATGTGAAAAAATGGCATAGATGATAGAGGTTTTGTTCATCCCTCTTATGACCAAATCAAAGTTGTGACAGAAACACAGAGCAAACAGCAAGGAAAGTCGCTGGGAATCTAGATGAACAGAAGGACTATAACCAGAGAGAGAAATAATTAATCGCTCTGTAACAGTAGAAGGTAAGAAGGGGTGAAGATGCTAGGCTGCCTGGTACCAAGTGGCTGAGTGGGACAGAGGCTGCAGCAGCCGCCAGCAGCTATAGACACCTCTTAAACGGGCCTGCTTGCTTTGAACACCGGCACCTTGTCAGTAGCATGGGGGTGGGGGCGGGCACCAGTGACTTACAGAGGAACACTGAGTTGTTGGAGTGTGGGCCAGAGGTGAGGCTCTCTCCTGGGCAGAAGTGCCTGTGGTATCCATTGTTCCTCTGTTGAGCCCTCCCCACTCCCAGTGTGCGGACTCAGTACCACCATAGCTAACACGTCATCAAACTGGATAACCAAGGTCGCTATGCCCAGAGGATTCCCTGAAACTCTACCTCCCTCAACTCAAGGCCCCACCCTAGCTATATCTAGGTGTGTCCTTGGAGATTTCTGTGCTCCTTGCTGAGCATCACTAAGACTCACATTGGTGGCAGCTGGCCTAGGCTTCTGGTGTGGTTTCTTGAGGCAGCTATAAGCAAAGCACCTGTGAATTGCTTACCGAATCTTAACAGGTGGACCTGGAGAGGTACAGGGTGGGAATAAACTTGGCCTGCAGCTAAATCCGTCTCAGGACTGTGCCACTGGACACCTACTACGCAAAGCTGCACTAATAAGACCAGACACTTTGGAGCTTTGCTTAGTGCATAGAAACAGACACAGAAAGGCAACCAAAATGGGAACAAGACAAAGAAACAGAAACCATATGAGAGAAAAGAACAGAGATCCAGGAATAATGGAGTCAAGCAATGTAACAGATGCAAGGTTCAAGACACTGGTTATAAAGGTGCTCAATGAAATTAGGGGACATGTAGGTGAATTCAATGAGAACTTTAACAAAGAATTTAAAAACATAAAAATGGAAATGGAAATCATAAAAGGGAACCAGTCAGAAATGAAGAACACATTATCTAAATGAAGAGTATATTAGATGGAATCAACAGAGTAGATAAAGAAGAGGATTGAACCACTGATATAGCAGATGGGAAAGCCAAGGACACTCAATCAGAATGGCAATAATAAAGAAGCCAAGACTATAATAATAATTTAAGGAGCCTATAGGATACAATAAAATGTAAAATATCTGTGTCATAGGGGTACCTGAAGGAAAACAAAACAATGAAGAGCTATTTGACAAAATAGTGATGGAAAACTTCCCTAAACTCATGAAGGAAATAGACATACAACTTCAGGCAGCTCAGAGTGTCCCCCAAAGAAGGAACCCAAAGAGGCCCACACCAAGACACATCATAATTAAAATGCCAAAGTTTAAATACAAAGGGAGAATCCTAAAAACAGCAAGAAAAAAGCAGTTAGTTACCTACAAGAGAGTATCCATAAGACTGGCAGCTGATTTCTCAAAAGAAACTATGCAGATCAGAAGGGCTTGGCACAAAATATTCAACATGATGAAAACCTAGGACCTACAACCAAAGACACTTTATCCAGCAAAGCTATCATTTAGAGTTGAAGGACAGATAAAGAGCTTCCCAGATAAAAATAAACTAAAGGAATTTATCAACATCAACTCGGTCTTACAGGAAATGTTGGAGGGACTTCTTTAAGATGAAAAAAACATATATCAAAAGCATGAATAGAGAAAGTTGATAACTACATTCCTATAAGCAAGTATCTCAAATGGAAAAAGAATTAAGTGCCCTAACCGAAAGATAGAGAGAGTGGCTGAATGGATAAGAAAACAAGACCCCTACATATGCTGCCTACAAGAGATTCACTTCAGATTAAAAGACACACACAGATTAAAAGGAGGGGAATGGGAAAATGCATTGCTTGAGGGACATAGAGGTTTTTGCGCTGAATGAAATGAGTCAGATAAAGACAAATATCACATGGTTTCATGTACATGAGGAATTTAAAGAACAAAATAAACAACAACAATAACAAAGGTAGAAATAAACTCATAGATACAGAGAATATTTTGAGGGCTACTAGATGGGTGGGGTGTTGCGGGGATGCCAAAAAAAAGGCAAAGGAATTAAGTATGAATAGAAATTTGCAAAATAGTCATGGAGATGTAGCGTGTAACATGGCAAAGATGGTTATTAATGTTGTGATAAATATGTAAGAGGTTAGGAGGTACTAGATTTAGTGAGGTGATCACTTTATGAGTTATGTGGATCTCTGATCACTATGTTGCATAACAAACTGGTATATTATTGTATGCCAACTATAATTGAAAAAAAAAAACTCATTGAATTGAACAATGTAAATACAAACAACTAATTGTCTATTATATTTCAAAAAGATGGAAATAAAATAAAACAATGTCCAAATGAATGAAGGATTGCACATTATATCCTGCCATACAAAATTAGCAGAAAATAGAATAAGCTCTTTTGAGGGATGATAAGTTTTCACAATTTGAAGTGATGAGAAAAGATTAAAAGAAAAAAAAGGGGAAGATTGACAGATTCAGTTACATGAAATGTGAAAAATCTATTCAATAGAATATGAAATGGAAATAAAAGAGAAAACTATACACTGGTATCAAGTGTGACAGATCAAGAATTAACACAATAATGAACAAAAAAAAAAGACTCTAATTGATAAAAATGTAATTAAGTTGCTAATGAATAAAACTAATAAATGGTCAGTAAAATATTAAAAAAAAAACAGAGAAGGAAACATAAGGAAAAATGTTCAGCCTCACTAGTAAGTAAAGCAATGTAATTTGAAATAATAATGAACTGCCATTTGCACCTATTAAATTAAGAAATAATTGAATTGACTCAAATCAGACAAGCATGTGATTAAATTAGTGCACTCTGGCTTTGTTGGTGGCAGTGTCAACTGGTATAACATGTAAAAAAATTGGCAATATATATCAAGAGCCATACAAATTTGACCACTTATTTTACTCTTAGGAAATAAGCCTAAGGAAATACTTGTTACAAAAGCAAAGAATTGGAACCAGGATACAAGTCCAAAACTACTTGAATGAGTAAGTAAATTACAGTACAGAAAGTAGGTATTAAATTATAATTGTAAATATGTAACAACATGGGGAATATGTAAGAGACATTATTAAGTAAAAAGAGGATTTCATTTAAAGAACAATAAAGATATGACAGTGCAGATGTGGTTTTAACAAGTATTTAACATCCTGAATTTTATACTTGAGAGTTTTGCTTGGTATGAGATTATATATATTATCACGTCTGATCAAGATATAAAACTTTGAACAACCAACATTTAGGTTTTTTTTAATTAACTGCATTAAATAGAAGGACAACATATTCTCTAACTTATCTTTCCTAATGTAAACCACTATTAACTGTATGCCTAGCCAATAAACATTAGAAATATCTCAATGAAAATACATGGTATATAATCATTTTTAAGTGTTAGTGAAAATATTTTTATTCATTATATTCGACTTAGTGTCTCAACACTTTGTTTACTTTAGCAGTATTAATTAAAACATCCTTATTACATGAAAATGGTTATATGATCATTGCTTATTGATTTTGGCAAAAGCTTAACAAAGGAGCTGCAATGTAAAATACATAGTTTAAAGGTGTGAATTGGTCTTCACTTTAGAATATTGATTTTTTGCTATGTGAAAATGTTCTGAACTTAATATATCCGAAGAAGTAGAAACCCTGGTGGCATGTGAATAAACACTTAATCCCAAATCATTTGATTTGTAACATAGTATTAAATATTTAAAGTAGAGCTTTCTAATCTCTAAAATTATGCTCTAAAATAGAGTATTAAATTGTTTGACACATTTAACACTTTTAAAAACATTGTTTTCCTTTATTTTTTAAATAGAATAACAAAAGTAGCCCGATTGTAGTTCTCGACCTATGACATTTGTGGCAGCTCTGGTACAGTTCTGTGCCTGCTAGTCTCAGCCCTACAATCTCAAGTGTCCTCAACTCTTTCTTCTGCAAGTAAAGTTATTGGTAGACAGGTGCACGAGGTAGTTTGTGCATAAGTGTCTTTCAGAAAAGAAAGAATGAAGAAAAGAAGGAAGGAAAAAGAGAGAAAGCAGCATGATATACTCGTTAAAGGCATGGAATCAAAAGCCACATTGCTGCAGTCCAAATGCTATCTCTTTAATAATTATTTGATCTTGGGCAAGTTACAATTTCTCACAAGTATTTGACAGATTTCATGAAAAAGGTTTTGCTTTTTCTATTTGCATGTTTTGAAGTTTGATTTTGATTGTTCTCCCTTCTCTGTAAGCCTTGAGACAGTACCTATCAATGAAATAGTAACTGATAAACTTGAAAATGTTTTTTCTATTATCATTTTTAAGAGTACCGTTAGTTAACAATACTGTCTTGTTTACTTAAAAGTTTACTAAGAAGGTATATTGTATGTTAAGTGCTCTTTACTTCAAAAGAAAAAAAAATAAAAAGGAAGTGGGAGGAAACTTTAGAGGTGATGGAAATGTTTATGGCCTTGATTGTAGTGATGGATTCACAGGTGTATACTTGTCTCCAAATCATCGAGCTGTATACATTAAGTATGTACAGATCTTTATATGCCAAACATATTTAAACAATTTTTTAAAGTAACAAGTTAGATGTCTACTACAAGTTTTCAAATGAAGAATTTTTATTATACAGTTTTAATTATTTTAAAATTCTTATTATAAAATCTTTGACTAGTAGAATTTTAGCATTTGTTTTTCAATTCCCAATGTACAGGGCTTTAATCATTTCATTGTGGATCTATAATATGATCTGTATAATACAAATTCTTAAAATGTTCTGCTGTGTGATCTTATACACAGTCAATTTTCCAAATATTTTGTGTGTAGTGTAGAAGATAGTGTGTTTTAAAACTCATGGAGACAGGGTTTTATATATATGTTCCTGCAATTAAGTGCATTAATTGTACTATTCAAATTTTCTATATCTTTACTATTTTACTATTTTTTATGCGCTGAATTTATTTGAATGTAGAACAGAGGTTAAAGAATTATGAGAATTTTGGTTACTATGCAAACCGTAATTGCTATAAACCACAAAAATATATATGACAATGAAATTAACAAAACCTGGAAGTGGGAACATGAGAGTTGGAAGGAAGTGTGTATGTCTGAGTGTGCATGTGTGTTTGCTAAGTTTTCTTATTTACACTGGGGTGGGAGGATTCTATAACTACTATTTGTATATGTTAAATTGAGAAAAATAGGTTTAAATATATTAACATTAATATAATGTATCAAATAGGGTGTTATTTTGAATCATGAGAAAACTTTCCAACTTATCAGAAGGAAATTATAAATATAAAATTAATTAAAAAAAAACAACACACATATCCAAAAGCAAAATGTAAAATATCTAATGGGCACGACAATAAGAAATTAACAGAAAATAAAATGATAGAACTAAAACAGAACCCAGACATCTTATTTAATTACATTAATTACAGTTGACAACGGATATTATATTAGTTTCAGGTACACAACTTAGTGATTAGACATTATATAACGTACAAAGTTATCATCCTGGTAAGTCTGCTACCCATCTGACATCATACATAGTTATTGCAATATTATTATGCTATACTTTACATCCACTGACTATTTTGTAATTACCAATTTGTACTTCTTAATTCCTTCCCCTTTTTCACCCAATCCTCAATGCTGTCACATTTGGTAACCCTTAAAATGTTCTCTGTATCTATGAGTTTGTTTCTGTTTTGTTTTTGTTTATTTTTTTTTCTTTAGATTCCACTTGTAAGTGAAACCATATGGCATTTGTCTTTCTCCGTCTGACTTAATTCACTCAGCACAATACCTTCTAGGTCCATCCAAGATGTTGCAGATGGCAAGATTTCATTATTTTTCTTTATGATTGAGTATATATATATCACCTCATCTTTATCCATTCATTCATTGATGAACACCTAGGTAGCCTTCATATCATGACTACTGAAATAATGCTGTAATGAACATATGGATTCACATGCCCCTTGGAGGAATTGTTTTGGGTTTGTTTAGATAAATACCCAGAAGTGGAATAACTGGGTCTTGCTTTGTCTCTTGATATAACCTTTGTTTTAAAGTCTATTTTTTTCTGTTATTAGTATTACTACCCCAGCTTTTTGTTTGTTTGTTTCTTTCCATTTTCAGGAAACACATTTTTGCATCCCTTTACTTACAGTTTGTGTGTGTCTTTTGATCTAAAGTGAGTCTACCATAGGCAGCACATGCAAGGGTCTTGGTTTCTTATCCATTCAGCCACTCTATCTTTTAATTGGAGCATTAAATTTATTTACATTTAAAGTAATTTTTGATAGATATGTATTCATATTTGATTATTTATTTTATTATTTTATTATTTATATTTTTAAACTTTTTTCTATTTTTTTCTTCTTAAAGAAGTCCCTCTAACATTTCCTGTAACACTGGCTTGGTGGTAATAAACTTCTTTCACTTTTTTTTTGTCTGAGAAGCTCTTTTTCTGTCCTGCAATTCTAAATGACAACTTTGATGTGTAGAGTAATCTTGGTTGCAGGTCCTTGCTTTTCATCACTTTGAATACTTTATGCCAAGGCCTTCTGGCCTGAAAAGTTTCTGTTGAGATACTGACTGACAGTCATAACTAATTGCTTTTCTCTTGCTGCTTTTAAGATTTTCTGTTTGTCTTTAATCTTTGGCTTTTAAATTATGATGTGTCTTGATGTGGTCCTATTTGGGTTCATTTTTTTTGAAACTCTGAACTTCCTGGGGTTGTATGTTTATTTTCTTAGCCAAGTTCTGGAAGTTTTCCATCATTATTTCTTCAAATATGCTTTCAACTCCTTGCTCTCCCTCTTCTCATGCTGGTACCCCTATGATGTGAATGTTGTTATACTTGACGTTGTCCCAGAGGATCCTTAAACTATCTTCATTTTTTAGATTTTTTTTGTTGCTGTTCTGATTGGGTGTCCTTGCTACCCCATCCTCCGTGTTGGTGATCAATCCTCTGTGTCATCCGCTCTGTCAATTCCTTCTAATGTACTCTTCATCTCAGATATTGTATTTTTCATTTATGACTGGTTCCCTGTTATGTTTTCCAACTCCATTTGTATGTTTTTTTTTCAGTTTATTGAAGTTCTCATTGAGTTCATCTCACTCTTTAGGTGGGCTCTGCAGTCAAGGCAACCTTCCCAATTTTCAATCGCCACATGCAGTTGTGGGACCAGACCATTTCGCATCTCTGCTGCTCCTATCTGTTTAATGTGACCTGTTATTTTTGTTCCTAGTTGTAGGGCTTCTGTTCAGCCAGAACTGAAGCCAGAACTAAGTGCTGGTTGCTCTGTAGTTTCATTATAATTTTGGTGTGCCCTTGAGAGAAGATGTGCACAGCATCTAACTTCTATGCCATCTTGACCGGTGTCTTCCATCATTATATTTTGAAATAGGTATTTAATTCCTCACTCTCTCTTTTCTCCTTCTGGTATCCCTATGTTGTGAATGTTGGTATACTTGATGTTGTCCCAGAGGCTCCTTAAACTATCCTTGCTTTTTTGGAACTTTTTTTCTTTTTGCTGTTCTGATTGGGTCTTTTTTGTTACCTTATTTTCTTAATTGCTAATTTGATACTCTGCTTTATGTAATCTACTGTTGATTCCCTCTAATGTATACTTCATTTCAGTTATTGTATTCTTCATTTATGACTTTTTTATGTTTTCTATCTACACTTTCATGCTTTCTATTTCTTTCTTAAAGTTCTCACTGAGTTCATTTACTCTTATTCTAAGTTCATTGAACATCCTTTTAAGCAGTGTTTTGAACTTTACATTTGGTAGATTGTCTTCATTTTGTTTAGTTTTTTTTTTCTTTCTGGATCTTTGTTATGTTCTTTCATTTGAGATATATTTCTTTGCCTCCCTATTTTTGCTGCCTCCCTGTGTTTATTTCTATCTATTAGGTAAGGCTGCTATGTTTTCTGGTCTTAGTAGACTGGCCTTATGTAGTAGTTGTTCTGTGCAGTCTAGTAGTACATTTTTCCCTGATCACCTGAGCCAGGTGCTCCAGATATGTCCCTTGTGTTATATGTCCCTTCCTGTTGTAGTTGAGCCTTGGTTGCTATTTGCACCTTGGGCTGTTTGGTTGTAAGGACTGGCCGTGACCAGTGGAAGAGCTGTTGTGCAGAGGTCACTACAGAGCAGTCTATTCACATTAGCAGGGTTCTGGTGCTTGCCCAGTCTGATCTTTGGGTGTCTCATCCTCGGATGTGACCGTAGGTGGTGCTCCGGCTCAGACCAATGTGAGACACTGTAGATAATTAAATACTCAAGCTAGTTATCTAACATGTCATTTAACTCTCATAATCTGATGTCTGGTCTAGAATTGTGCCATATAATATGGTAACTACTAGCTACATAGTATCGAACACCTGAAATGTGGTTAGTTATCAAGATATGGAAACAACCCAGGTGTCCATAGACAGAGGAATGGATGAAGAAAATATGGTATACACAGATAATAAAATATTATACAGCCTCAAAAAGAAGAAAATCCTGATATTTGTGACAATATGGATGAAACTATATGACATTATGTTAAGCGAAATAATGACAGATGATGCATAATTCCACTTACATGAAGTATCTAAAATAGCCAACCTCATAGATGTTGCAAAATCTTGAAATATATATATCACTAAATTAAAATTATGTAATTAACTTACTGCTATATTTTGTTATTTAATATATTTGATTTTAAGTTATTAAATAATCAGTATTAAATAACTTATTTAATATATTAGTAAGTAAACTTATTGTGTTACTATATGAGTCATATTATATCTCTATTGGGTAGAACTGGGATAGAAATTCATAACCAAATTAAACTAGACTCTTGATTTTTATCTTATGTCCCATGAATGGACTTTGGGAAGTCTGTATCCTCCTTTGAAATTATATGCAAAACTATATGCTATTGTGCATATAGGCATTTTTATTTAATCAATTTCTCAAAGAATTTCATGACCCCCACTCCAAAATAGATTAAGAACAACTAGCCTAGACCACAAAACTTAGTGATTTTTTTTTTATTGCCACAGACCAAGCTGTACTAAATGGAAGTCCTATAATACATCTCAAAATTGGTTATAGGTTTAAAAATTCATTCATTCATTCATTCATTCATTCATCCATTTAATTCATGCTTATTGCAGTCCCACTCAGGTAGTAATCATTGTGGTTGCCACTCATTTCCAGGCACATAATTTCATGGCACATCTTTTTGTGACAAGGAGATAAAGAAATGAATGGTCAGATTCTGGGTTGTCAGTAATGATATGGATATTTCAAATTCATAGACTCATATAATTCATGTCAGTGTCAGTTAGTCAAACTAAAAATTTATGTAATGTCTCAAAAGGAGAACTCTGATGTGCAATGAGAAGAGAACAAAAGGAGACTTCCTGATGGAGAACTGAAAAGGAACTTAGGTCGAAACTTAAAAAAATGCATTTTAAATAATACAACCCAGAATTCCCTGTGCTTTATTCTTTCTAAAGTACTTTTAAATACATTATATCATTTGTCCATTTGATTTACACAAGCCCAGACGTCTAAGCAAGGCATATAGTATCACCTCCATTTGGTTTATGTGGCAGAAAGCCTGACTCCTTCTCAAATGGTCAGAGAAAACTTCTTCAGTTAAGAAGCAGAAAGTACTTGCAACCTCATTTTTCTCTATTGCCCTAATTTCCCTTCTATCCTTATGAATTTGCAAGAATGTACTTCCATTTGCTTGCCTCAAACCCATTCACTTCTTTTCTCAGCTATCTCTTTTCACCTAGCTCCAGCCTAAGATTTGCTCCAGAGGTGAAAAGGAGAAATTCCTCTGAAGTGAAGAACTACTGATAGTGGGTTTTACTCCAGACAGAGGGATATACTTTTGTAGAAACAGAAAAATGATAGACACTGAAGTGGGTAATAAAGACAATTTGACATTAATAGTTTTCTTTAAAATATCTAAATATATGGAAAAAGATGTGTACAAAATTCTGTGATGCACTGCCTAGAACTTCATTTTGGTAGTGACAGCCCTCAGCTTTCAGCCATCTATGGGAACTTCCTCAGCTTAAGGGAACTACCATTCCCAAGAACATTCCCCCTTCCTTAGGTGGCATACGTCAAATGATTGATTGATATCACCACTTTGTCATCTTGCCCCAACTCAAAGGAGTTATGGAGGACCGTCTAATCTTGCGACATCCTGTAAGGTTGGCCGTGGTTTCCACTGAGACTTTCACAGCTCAACTTTTCCCTTTGGCAAATTATTATTGATGGGATATTGGCATATTAGATGGAGATATACAGATTGATACTTCTGAAAATCTTGAATTTGCAGAGTTCCCTGAATCTTCTGACATTGTAGAAGATGGACAGTCCTTCCCAAGAAGGTATAATTCCTCCATTGTTTGGAGAAAATGCAGAAGTCCTTCCCTGGTAAGACATTGTGTGTTCCCTTGTCTTCTCCCACATCTCCTCCTGGCCACTAAACCTATAACTAGGGTTATGTTTCAACTTAAACTAGCTAGGAATGTGATAGATATGGTAAAGGAGAAAGGGTACTGGAATAAACACATATTCTATGTGTAAATTTGCCTCTCATGCATGCAGGGCCTCAGCCAACATTGTTATGTAAGAGCTTACAGAATGTTTGATCTACCAGCATGGGATACCACATAACATCAGACCAGTGACCAGTTTCACAGCAAATAAGTTGTGGCAGAAATGTCATTATATAGTGCTATGTTGCAATTGGAAGAATACTTGGGTCTTGGAACCAAGGTGGGAAAGTAGAATTGGTCACAATTATTATCATGCCCAGGGATCCACTGTGGGGGAGTTTATGCTTCCCATCCTTGAAACCCAGGGCTCTGTGGATTTAAAGGTTCTAGTTCCCATAAAGACAATAATTCTGTTAAGGGACAAAATAGAAGCCCCATTGAACTATAAGTTATGAGCTTGACAAGAAAATGATATGAGGGGTTCTAGGAATGGACTGTGGTTTACACTGTGATTTACTACTCAGTTGCCCCTACAGAAATAAAGATCTTATTGCCCCAGCTGCTGATAATTTTTCCAGCACACAGCCACCAGTTATCATTCTCCTTTTAAGATTGTGTCAGCTGAAGTGAGTTGACTTCTCTTAGGTCACACCTTCCTGAATAACCCACATTCAATGACTGACTAATACAGGTATAAAGTTCTGGTTCTCTCGTCCTAACTTTAATCAGCTCTGAAGGTCACTCTGTCTTTACAATTCCCTTTAGAGTCAGCTGAGTCTTTAATTGAGACTGCATTATGGCTCAACGTCTCCTTCTGCCCACTCCTACTTCTTTCTCTTCCTTTCCATAAGTGGTTAACCTCAAGAGCACTCTCTAAAACTGCCATCATGTTAATTACTGTTTCATAGTCTGCTTCCCAAGAAAGTCAACCCGTAACAAGGAGTTAGAGTAGTTATAAATCAAGAGAGATAAGATGATATGCTTCTTCCATTTAAATAAGAAACACAGGAGAGAAAGGCTAATACATCATGCAATAATCATTTCATGTACTTCCTACAATAACCCTGTATGGCAATAGGGAAATGATGTAATTTTTTATAAGAAGTAAACTTTTATGTTCAAAATTACATAATTTGCCACAGAGCTTAGTTTGGGTAAGAGCTGATGAAAAACCATTCTTGTACTCAATTTCAAATAATGACTACTGTGTGTCCTCTAAATTTATGGTAATTTATACAGAAAATTAATGTGATTATTCATATTTTATCCATAAATAAACAGACTTAACAAATTAAGCAACTTAAACAACTAGTACATGATAGGTCAAACAACTAGTGATCAAAATCAAACAACTAGTAAGTTGTAAAGCTGGGATTTAAACTTAGAGCTATCTGACTCTAGTCCAGTGCTTTTTCTAGTAGCCCGGAATTAACTGCCCTCAATTAAACTTTCCTTATTTTTGAAGGGAAATGTCATTGAGTTTTGCTTTGGTGGTATTTAAGCTGTATACACAGCTTGATTACAAATCCAATTACTAGAGTTCTCAAGGTATGTGGTGAGGAAGTGTGTAATATACGAGTTCCTGGGTAATGTTTCAAAATACATATTCAAAACCATAATACAATTTTATTTTTGGATAATAAATTTAAAACATTGTTTTCATAAATGCTATAGAAAATAAAACTTGATACAATTTCCTTGGCTACTGCGGCCATGCAAAAAGTAGCAATTATTGTTTATGTACACATAAGGGGAATGGATTTCAGAATTTTCAGAGACATACAATTTTATGTTTATTAAAAGAACAAGAGGTTTTCAAACATTGAAGAATACTGTTTTATATCATTCTGCCTTCATTTTTAGATAATCTGGCACATCTTGCATGGAAATTTCAAAAGATAAAATTAAGTACTATGTGAATAATTAGTCAATGTTATATCTAATGTTACATCTTGTATAAAGTTAACTACACTTCTCCTTTACATTCTGATGATAATTTATTTATTCAACAAATATGTGTTAAGCTATGTTCCAAGCCCTGTACTAAATGATGTGGATGCATAATGTCAACATTAGCTAGTTAAGTGATCCATGAGCTTCATGTCATCAAGTCTTCCTTACACTATATGATAGCAATTGTGCCTTACATATAAAATTTTTTACAACTAAAACTACCTTATCTCAAGGCTATGCTTTTGACTTCTTCCATATCCCTCATCATGTAGTATGAAACTTTTAACCTTTGTAAGTCTTGGACTTATGGTTCTTAATTTCTCAAAGACAGAAAAACAGGGTTAACCAGAATACCAGACAGAAATCTGAAATTCCTTAGTGCCAGCTCAAAGGCCTAAGAAAACAATGAATTCAAACAGCAATTTTCATGAACACTGGGGAATTGACTCAGAAACAAATTCAAATAAATTACTGAGATTAACAGAAATGGGCAATTACATTTTTTGTGTGTGTGGACTATATGTAATCAGAGAAATTACTAGTGCCTGACACAACATGTTAGAAAGTTCTCTTTTTGCTACGAGACCATGAGATTTTTCTTTTCTTTTTTTTTCTTTTCTTTTTTCTTTTTTTAGAGATAGCTGTGTGTTCTGACATTCAGGATTTCAGATAAAATGGAATAATCTAATTACAAAATTGCCTAGGTTCCTGTTTGTTGTTGAGTCTGCAGAGTAAGGAGGATAGAAATAAGATACCTTTCTGTTTTCAGAACATTTGAGGCAAGTATAGTCTTACTGCCATGAAGTCATAGAATAGTTGTATAAAGAAAATTCATCTGACAAGAAATATGATTAGGCAGGTTGGTTCCAACTGTGAATTAGTAGCAGCTGGAGAATTCACTATAGTGGTCCTAAATAATACCTGCAAATATTCTTAGATAAATTATTATGTCTCATTACAAAGAATTTCTTTGGCTCATGATGGCCTTGGTGATCCATTCCAGTGATACAGAGTTCTAATGTATTTGCCTTCACAGAATATACCTTTAGAGATTACGAAGATTACTGTTATTCTGCTATTTCTTGATGAGTTTTCCTAACTCAAATTCACTGCCTTTATATTCTTTGACCATTGGCACAACCTTCATACACATATAGCTGATGGTCAGATGTAATGTCACCTCATAAACAGAATGGCATAGCTTCATTTATACATTAAAGCCAAAGTTCTAACTTTGCCTGTCAACATTAACTAGTTATTTTTCATTTTTTATAAATATTATTTTATATTAGTTTAAGGTGTAGAGCATAGTGATTAGACATTTGTATAATTTATGAAGTGATCACTCCAATTAGTCTAGCACCACATGACACTATACATAGTTTTACCATATTATTGACTATATAACCTATGCTGTACTTCACATCTCCATGACTATTTTGTAACTACCAATATGTGCTTCTTAATCCTATCACTTTTTTCACACAGCCCCCCAACACCCTTCCCATCTGGCAATCACCAGTTTCTTCTCTGTATCTATGAGTCTGTTTTCATTTTGTTTATTCATTTATTTGTTCTTTAGATTCCACATATAAGTAAAATAATATGGTATTTACCTTTGTCTGACTTATTTCACTTAGTATAACACCCTCTAAGTCCATCTATGTTGCTACAAATGTTAAGATTTCATTTTTTATGTCTGAGTAACATTCCATTGTATATATGTACTACAACTTCTTTATTCAATCATCTATTGATGGACACTTAGGTTGTTTCCATATCTTGGCTATTATAAATAGTGCAGTAAACATAGGATAGGAGTCCATATCTTTTCAAATCAGTGTGTGTGTTTTTTTGGGTGAATACCCAGAAGTTCGATTGCTGGGTCATATGGTAGTTCTTTTTTAAATTTTTTGAGGAACTTCCAAACTGTTTTTCACAGTGGCTATACCAATTTGCAATCCCACCGACCATGCATGAGGGTTCCCTTTTCTCCATATTCTCACTCACCATTTTTTTCTAAATTTATGATAGCCTTTCTGACAGCTGTGAGGTGATATCTCCTTATGGTTTTGCTTTGCATTTCTCTGAGGACTAATGACCTTGAGAAACAGTTTTCCTATGGCACATGTAAATGTTTTACATAATTAAAATGACAAAATTAAATCAAAATAACAAGAAAGTAAATAAGCCTACAATATATGTCAAATTGGAGTCATGAGAAATATTTCAAATGTCTTTAAAACATAATATTTGGCTGTATAGTCTTAGTGGGTATATATTAAAGATGAAAAGAACTGCAAAATAATCTAAAAGCTGAATTTGGTATTCTTATATTAGTAGAGATAACAACATAGTTATTTTAAACTAATATTCATAAAACAAATAAGTAAATACATTAATGTCTTTAATAACCAAGATTTTCAGAGTAAGAAAAAAAGAAAAAGTTAAAATCAGACAGCTTAAAAGCTATGTAATCTTAAAAGTGATTGGAAATAAATAACCTATTTTTCATCTTCAAAGATATATATATATATGTATTTCTGTCCACGAAGGAATCTAAAAGTACATCAACAATGTAGTCTGTACAAAGGTCTCAAAATTTTCTTAGAGAAATGGTTGATTTCAGGTCTGGAGCAGGAAACGTGTAAGATGAGCCTGGGAAATCTTGTCATACCACAAAGTAAGGAAGCTATGACAGAATATTGAGGTCCTGTCAATAGGATAGAAGAACCAGTGTGAAAGACTCCCACTGACCAAAGATGTCAAATTGAGCATCATTATTGATAATAACTGGAACTCATTGAGCCATATAAAAGTATCAAATTACATATATAATGACATCATACTGATACTTTAAAAATCATGACAACAACAAAACTTCAGTGGTCACTATTGTGGGTTGAATTGAGTTCCCCAAAAGCTATGTTGAGGTCATAACCTTAGTGCCTATGAATATTACCTTAGTGTAAAATAGAGAATTTGCAGATATAATCGACCTGAATAGAGTGAGCCATAAATCCAATGCTGTTGTCTTTATAAGGAGAGACACAGAGATACAGACATACATAGAAAGAAGACAGTAATATGAAAACAGTTGCAGAAGCTGGAGCAATACAGCTATAAACCAAGGAACGCCAAAGACTGTCAGCAACCAACAGAAGCTAGAAAAAGACAAGAAAGAATTTTTTTTTATATCTTTCAGGGGGAATATGACTCTGCCAACACTTTGATTTTGGACTTCCATAACTCTGAGAGAATAAATTTTTGTTGTTTTAACCAACTCAGTTTGTGGTAATTTTCTTACAGCAGCACAAGGAAAGTAAAAGTCATTGTTGTAGGTTACTAGGCCACCAACTTATCTTGAAAATTGGTAAGCAAAGAGAAAGAATAACTATTTTTCTACCTTTACTGTATAAATTATATTTTCAAGTTATTAATAGTTCATTAGGAAAAGTTCTTTTAAAAAAATTCCCTTGCTAATAACTGCAGGAGTCAGAATTTGAATGTGACCTATTTGTACCCTCTAGTAAAACAATGGGTCTAGATAATGAATAATTGATGAATGCCAAAATTATTCTATTTGAAAAGTTGATCGGAGAGCTTTATAATAGATTAAAACAGCTGATAATATCTGAACTCACTGATCAATATAAACTCCACTAAAAGTGGGATAATCGCACATAAGTGCTCTTTGAGGTGATGCAATAAGGAATGTATAGTACCACCTATAAAATATTTTTGCCAAGAAACCGAAACTAAATCTAATCAGTCTTTATATCTAACTCTTAGTTTATAGAAAAAAATACAGTAGAGAGAAAAATTGTAAAGTATACATCTGTACTCAACCAAATCTAGAATTTAAAATTCTACAGGACAAAATAACTCTGTTTCTTTAACAAATAGATCTCATAAACAATAATAAAAACGATTAGAAGGGGAGATATGAAACAACAAGAGTCACATCAATCAAATGCAAAACCTTATTTGGATTCTATTTTTGGAAAATTAACTAAAAATTTTTGAGACAATTAAGAAAATGTGAATATGATCCACTATTGGATGATACTGAGAAATCATAATTAATTTTCTTAAATGTTATAATGGCATTATAGTTTGTTTTGAAAAATACTATCTGTTGGCAATAAATATTAATGTATTTAGGAGTGAAGTGATTAATTAGGGATCGCTTTGAACTATACCAGAAATAAACAAACAAAGAAGCAAACAAGCAAACAAAACAAACAAAACAAGCACACAGAAACAAATAAATAGTAAGTCAGAGGATTTAGATAAAACAATATTGGCAAAATGTTGATAAATGTCAAAGCAGGAAGTGTGCATTAGGTTTTAATATTTATTTTTGTTGATTTGAAAATATTCATAATTAAAAACAAGATCTTTTAAAGATCCTATAAGAAGAATCAGCAATACAGTTGCCACCCATAGGACACTAATAGCAGACAGCAAACATCCAAGTTTTCAAGACTATTCCTTTTTCTTCTTACTTTTGATTTATTTATTTACTTATTTATTTATGTGCTTATTCATTTAAGGTATAATTGACATATAACATTGTTTTTCTGCTGTATTACATAATGATTTAATTGTGTATATATTGCAAAATGATTTCTACAATAATTTTTGTTAATATTCGTACCACAGATAGTTACAGTTGTTTCTTGTGTTGAGAACTTTTAATATCTCTCTTAGCAACTTTCTAATATACAACACCATACCATTAACTATAGTCACTATGCTGTACATTACATCCCCAGGACTTATTTCTCTTTTAACTGGAAGTTTTTTACTTCTGGCCATTTTGCCCATGCCCCCACCTCCCATTCTTCCTCCCCTTACCTCTGGGAACCACCCATTCTTTGTATTTATAAGTTCTGTTGAGTTCTTTTTTTTGTGTTTAGATTCCATATGTAAATGAGATCCTATAGTACTTATCTTTCTATTTTTGACTTATTTCACTTAGCATAATGACCTCAAGCTCTATCCATGTTGTCTCAAATGGCTGGATTTCCTTTTTTATGGCTGAATAATATTCCATTTAAAATATATATCATACTTTGTTTATCAATTCATCCATTGATGGACAGTTAGGTTGTTTACATGTAAGAGTATTCCATTTTTTTAATCCCTACCTCCATTTGTGTCCCCTTTCTGGAGGGTTAAGAAACCATGAGAATGGAGGGAAATGTAGGACTGCAAAAAACAAAGAAACCAAACATGACCTCATCTCTACAGTGGGCTTCTAGATCTAAAAGAATTTCAAGCTAGGAGGAGGAAAATTTTAAATTTAAATGCAATTTGAAGTACTCTACATTAGAAAATTTAATTACTAAATTCAGATTTCTTGTTCTGAATGAGAATAGCTGAAAAGACTAAGAGATCTACCCAAGATTTTATTCGGAGTTGGCCCATGTAAATTTTTCTGGGAAGCAGACTCTTAAGCAGAAATATGCATGCAGGAGACCATTGGAGCATGCTCAGGGGAACACCTGCAATGGATGAGGGATGAAAGACTGGGTAAAAGGTAGAGTGAAACAGTAATACAGTAACAACAACAACAAAAAAATCCTTAAACATTCTGACAGAAAGCACTGGAAGTGACATGGTCCTTCTGATTGTTCCAAATTGAAGCAAGACAAGTGAGCCTTTGTAACCCAGGCATCAATAAATCACTGGATTCAGGGGTCCCCTGGGAAGGAGTGCAATGCCTTGCTTGGGACTCAACTATGAACCATCAAAAGCTTGCATTCCTGGCAGCTAAAGGAATTAGTACTTCCATTCAGAAGGGCGAAATGGACAACAAATCACAACATCTCTCAAGGGGGCAAGGAAAAAAAATTATTCTAAAGATCACTCTACAGAGCCCAGCTTATTCAAGATATAAATAGCATGAGTACACATACATACATGTATTATCTGTGGGGATAAATAATAACTTAACCTTCCTACCTTTCAGGGTGTTGAAAGTATAAATATAATTTTATTTGTAAAAGTATTTGTGAATGGCATAGCAGCATTATTCACAGTGGCCAGGACATGGAAGCAAACGAAGTGTCCTACGATAGATGATTGGCTAAAGAAGCTGTGGTGTATACACACACACACACACACACACACACACACACACACACACACACACAATGGCATATTACTCAGCCATAAGAAGAGATGAAATACTGCCATTTGTGACAACATGGATGGACCTCGAGATAATCATGCTAAGTGAAATAAGCCAGACAGAAAAAGTCAAAATTCACATGATATAAATCTAAAAGCAACAAATAAACAGGACAAACAAACACAGACTCATGGAAATGGACAATAGACCTGTGGTTACCAGAGGATGGGGAAGACGGGGGAGGAAGGAGGTATATGGAGTACCAGGGATTAAATATGTGGTGACAGAAAGAAATCTAACTATGAGAGGCGAACACACAATGTAAATATATATATACCTTACTGTTAAAATGTACAGCTGGAACTTATTGAGTTTTGTTAACCAATGTCACCATAAAAATTTAAAAATAAACAAATTAAAATTAAAATGGAAAAAAGGATTTTTGAATGGTAAATTGGCATATGGAGTATCAAGGCATTGTGGAAAGATTAAAAGCCACGAAAAGGTCAGTTAGCATTCTGTCTGTTTTCGAACTGGCTATGTGGGAGTCTCAGTTCTCTATCTAGAAAATGAGAAAGGCACATTAGACAGTGGTCCTTTAAGACAATGGTTTTCAAGCTTTAGTGTACATCAGAATTCTTAGGAACCTGTTAAAATACAGAGACCTTATCAGAATCTCTGGAAGTGGAGACCTGTTTTTGTTTTTAGCTTGTATGTCAAGAGATTTTAATTTTATTCTATGTGGAATAAAACCAACATACACACTGCTTTAAGAGCCTTTTCAGCTTTGAGGTTATGTTGTCATATTTTTAGTTGTTTACTTGGGTCGACATTTTAAATTCAGCATTCTAGAAAACACAACTTTGTTGGTAGTTAATACAATATCATAGAAAGTACTTTAGGAAATTCTGACTCAGATTTTCTACAAATTCAAATTAGCTAGGGCTTTGCAATGATAGTGCACACTAATGATTGTTTTCAATTGAATTTTGAATATTATCTACTTCTCCCTCTTCCCATTATAGTATGTATTTAAACATGAGATATTTTTCTGTTACTGTTGAAGATCACAGATTGATCATTATAGCTCTAGGATCTCCTGAATATTCAAAACAACAGAATTAACATAAATCGTTTTCATAAAAACATTAACATATTGAAATTAAAACTCCTGTATGATTCCATAGCAGTTGTGATATTAGAAACAACTTCATAAGTATGTATAAAATAGAAACCATACTTCAAATATGAGCAAGATTTACATGATAAAAAGAATACTACATCTAAAAATAAGATGAAAGAAAGAACAACAATAGAACATTTCTTGAAATCCTCTGCTGTCTATGGGAAATATAACTGCTCTAAAATAGAAGGTATGCAGTACTAAAAGTGTCTACCTCATATATAAATTTCACCAATAAGATAAAAACTGCTAATTTTAAAATATCTGATTTTAAAAAGTGCTAGTGGAAGCCCAAATGGGCTTTTTATTCAGAGTTACCAAACCTTGACCATCAAAAATTATAACCATTATTTCAATTTAAACTATTCTAAATATTCCTTAGTGCTTCAAAAGTCCTATTGGTGCCCAAAAGGTGACATTTCAAGTCTACACTTAGAGAAACTATGTTTCTCACTCTTGTTCTCACTCTTGCTCTCTCTCCCTCTCTCTATTTGGCCCACAATTCCTAAGAACCTTATCTTTTATGGCCAGTCAGTTGTACGATTTTCCTATATCTAAATCTGAAATCCATAAAATGATTCACTTTCAGTAAACTTGCTAATAATACTTGTCTACTATCTGTCTTTATATATAGTTAATTTTTAATTGAATTATACAAAAAGTGAACATATCATAATGGAATAAATTATTTAAAAGTTAATGTATTCATGTAACCACTCTCCAGATCAAGAAATAGGGCATTGCCAGCATACCAGAGTCACTCTTGTGTACCTCCCAATCATTATATCCTTCCTACTCCCACAAACCAACCACTGTCCTTACTTCTAACACCATGGACTAGTTTTTTCCTGAACTTTATATGATTTGAATCATACAGTATGAATGTTGTGGTTTGTTTTTTTTTACTCAACATTATGTTTGAAATATTCACCCATGTTGCTACACTTAATATTTATTCAATTTCATTGCTATATAGTAAAACTTTTATGAATATATAACATTTATTTCTTCAGTTTCTGTTTGTAGACGTTTAATTTGATATCACAAGGAATAAAACTAGAAATCAATAGAAAAAGGAAATTGAGAAAATTCACAAATGCATGGAAATTAACACACTCTTAAACAACCATAGAGTTAAGAAAGAAATCAAAAGAAGACATGAAAAATTACTTCAAACAAACAAAAATTAAAACACAACATACCAAAATTTATGGGATATAGCGAAATCAGTAGTTAGAGGGAAGTTTATATTGTAAACGCCTATATTAAATAAGAAAGAATGATCTCAAATAATCAATCTACCTTTCATGCCAAGGAACTAGAAAAAGAACAAAGAAAGCCTAAAGTCAACAGAAAAAGAAAATAATAAAATTAGAGCAGAAATAAATGATATAAGAAAGAAACAGAAATATTCTTTAAAAATTTGATAAAACTAAAAGTTTCTTGAAAAGATAAACAAAGTTGACATTTTTAGTTAAACTAAGAAAAAAGAGCAGACTCAAATACACAAAAATAAATGTAAAAAACAATATTACAACTGATCCTGCAGAAATAAAAAAAAGATCATAAGAAACAATTATGAATAATTATACACCAACATATTTGACAACTTAGAAGACATGGATAAATTAGTAGAAACAAAAGACCTATTAAGACTGAATTAAAAAGTAGAAAGCCTGAACAGATCGATAACAAATGAGGTTGAAATTGTAGTAAAAAAAATCTCTGAACAGGGAAAAGCCCAGGAACAGATGGTTTCACAGGTAAATGTTACCAAATATTTAAAGAAGAATTAACACTAATTCTTCTTAAACTCTTCCAAAACTTAGAGAAAGAAAGAACTCTTCTAAACTTATTTTATGATGCCAGCATCACTCTGTTACCAAAGCTAGACAAAGACATGACAAGAAAATAAAGCTACAGGTCAATACCTCTAATGAACATTGATGTAAAAATTCTCAACAAAATGTTAGCTGACTGGATTCAACAGCACATTAAAAGATTATACTCCATGATCAACTGGGATTTAAACCTGGTATGCAAGGATGGTTCAACATACACAAATTATTAAATGTGATATATCACATTAAGAGAATGAACAATAACAAAAAATATACAGCCATCTTGACATGCATAAAAATCATTTGGAAAAAATTCAATACCGTTTCTTGATAAAAACTTTTGACACATTAATTATAGAAATAACTTATCTCAATAAAATAAAGGCCATATATGGAAAGCCCACAGCTAATATCATACATAATAATGAAAAACTGAAAAATTTCCTCCAAGTCGTGAAACAAAGCAAGGAGCCCATTCTTACCACTTCTGTTCGACATAGTACTGGAAATTCAAACCAGAGATTAGGAAAGAAAAAAGAATCCAAATTGGAAAGGAAGATTTTAAATTATCTTGGTATATAGAAAACTCTAAAAACTCTTCCAAAAATCTCCTAGAACTAGTAAATAAATTCAGGTATGTTTCAGGAGATAAAATCAGCATACAAAAATCAGTTGCATCTCTAAACACTAATGAAAAACAATCTAAAACGAAAATTAAGAAAACAATTCCATTTACAATAGTATAGAAAAGAATAAGATAGGAATAAACAACCAAGGAGATGAAACACTTATAAAATAAAAACTACAAAACACTGCTAAAAGAAATTAAAGAAGACATAAATAAATGGACACATATTCCATGTTTATGGATTGGAAGACTTATCATGGTTAAGAGGACCACAGGACTCAAAATGATTCACAGATTTAATACAATCTCTCAAATTCCTAATAACGTTTTTGTGGTAATATGAAAACACATTCTAAAATTCATATGAAGTCTCATGGGACATCTCCAATACCAATCTTGAAAAAGCCGAACAAATAGGGAGGACTCATACATTTTGATTTCAAAACTTACTACAAAGCTACAGTATTAAAAACAGTGTGCTATTGGCATAAAGATGGACTGATAGACCAATAGAATAGAATAGGGAGCCCAGAAATAAACCCTTGCATACATAATCAAATAACTTTTGACAAAGGCACCACGTTCTTTCAATGGGAAAAGGAAAGTCTTTTTTAACACGTGATGCTGGGAAAACTGGATATCCACAGGCAAAAAATAAATTTGGACCTTTATCTAACATCATATAAAAAACTAACTCAAAATGGACAAAAGACCTAAATATTCATTTTTTAATTGGATTGTTTGTTGTTGTTGTTGTTAAGTTGTATAAGTTCTTTATATATTTTGGAATTAAAAAATGTGCAGAAGATCTGAACAGATATTTCTCTAAAGAGGAAATACAGATGGCCAATAGACATATAAAATGATGATCAAGGTCACTAATCATCAGAGAAATGCAAATTAAAACCACAATGAGTTGTCACCTCACATCTGTCAGAATGGCTATCATCAATAAATCAAAGAACAAGTGTGAGAGAGGAT
Organism: Pteropus vampyrus; assembly: GCF_000151845.1. Lineage (NCBI taxonomy): Eukaryota > Metazoa > Chordata > Mammalia > Chiroptera > Pteropodidae > Pteropus > Pteropus vampyrus. The sequence goes on from NW_011889466.1 coordinate 183,615, forward strand.
GTGGAGAAAAGGGAACTCTTATGCAATGTTGGTGGGATCGCAAATTGGTACAGCCACTATGGAAAACAATGTAGTGGTTTATCAAAAAATTAAATCCCAGCAGTTGACCCAGCAATTGCACTTCTGGGTATTTATTCAAAGAAAGCGGAAACAATAATTTGTAAATGTCTATGCACCCCGATGTTCATGGCAGCACAATTTACAATAGCCAAGATATGGAAGCAACCTAAATGCCCATAAAGAAATTATGGTTTATATATACAATGGAATATTACTCAGCTATTAAAAAAATAAAATCCTACCATTTGCAATGACATGGATGTACCTAGAGATTATTATGCTGAATAAAATAAGTCAGAGAAAGCTAAATACCATATAATTTCACCTGTATGCGGAATTTAAAGAACAATAAGAACAAACTAATCAAAAACAGACTCGCGAATATAGAAAAAAGTTTGGTGATGGCCAAAGGGGTGGGGAGTTGGAGGGCTGAGAGAAAAGGGTGAAGGGTTAAAAAAATACAAATTAGTAGTTGATAGATGGTCATGGAGATAGGGAGCATGGCATAAGGAATGCAGTTAGCATTAATGTAATGACTAGGTGGAGAGCCAGAGGAGAGAAAGAACAATTAGAGGGGTTGTTTTATAAACTATATAAATGTCTAACCAATGTAATGTATACTCAAAACTAATAATAAAATAAAATTTAAGGGGGGGAAGTAGATGGAGTAAAAGGGGTCAAATATGTGGTGACAAAAAGAACTCTTAACTATGGGAGGAGAACACACAGTGTAAATATATATATTTATTTACAGTATATTCACATTTACTGTTAACATGTACAGCTGAAACTTATTGAATTTCATTAATCAATGTCACCATAAAAATGAATAAATAAATTTAAAATAATAAAATAAAAATAAAATATTTTTTAAAAAACTTAAATGTAAGACCTAAACTAAAACTCTTAGAATAAAACATAGGGCAAAATCTTCATAACGTTGGATTCAGCAATGAGTTCTTGAATATGACACCAAAGACACAGGCAATAAAATTGAAAATAGGCAATTCGAATTTATGCAAATTACGTTTTTAACATCAAAATACAATAGAAATAGAGTAAAAAGACAATCCATAGAATGGGAGAAAATATTTGCAAATACGAATCTGATAAGGGATTAATATCCAGAACATATAGTGAACACAGAAATCTCAACAACAAAAATACAGACAACCTGATTAAAAAATGGGTGGACTTAAATGAACATTTCTACAAAGAAAATATATGAAAGTTCAATAAGCACATGAAAAGATGCTCAACATCACTAATAATTAGGGAAATGCAAATCAAAACTACAATGAGACACCAATTCAGACCTATTAGAATGGCTATTATGAAAAACAAAACAAAACAAAACATAAAAAATGTTGGCCAGGATGTTGAGTAATTGGAATCCTTGGTGGGAGTGTAAAATGGTGCCTCTACTATGGAAAAGATTATGGGAGTCCCTCAAAAAATTTGTAATACAACTACCGTATGATTCAGAAATTCCACTTCTGGGTATATGTCCAAAGAATTGAAACCAGAATCTCAAAGAGATATTTGTACACCTGTGTTGATAGCAACAGTATTCACAATAGCTTAAATGTGGAAGCCACCCAAGTGTCCTCTGATGGATAAATGGATAAGCAAAATGTGGTATATAAATACAAAGGAAAGGAGGAAATTCTAACATGTACTATACAGGGATGAACGTTGAGGGCATTAAATTAGTGAAATAAGCCAGTCACAAAAAGACACATACTATTGTAATTTCATTTATAGGAGGTACTTAGAGTAATCAAAATCATAGAGACATTTGTTAGGGACTATGGAGAGAGGAGAATGGGAAATCATTGTTTAATGGATATAGAGTTTTCATGTTAAAATATAAAAAGAGTTATAGAGATGAATGTCGGTTATGTTTGCATGACATTATGTGTGTTCATAATACCATTGAACTATGCACTTCTAAATGGTTAAGATGATTTTTAAAGGTTTGAAATAGAAACCTACAAGTGTAGAAGATTATATTTGTGCTTCATGTAACTGTATATCTAAAATTCACCCACATGCATTAAATAATTTTCTCTGAAATAAAAACAAGGGTAACAAAGAATAACTTGCTCAATTGATGTCCGATTTATTGTCATTAAAAATGAAAAATTACTTTTCTTTTTCTTGAGATCTGAACTCAGTATATTCACATTTTAAAATGTAACACAAAGTATTACAATAAAGAACTTAAACACCTCCAACACAATACCATTTCTTTTCATTTGTAAAAACACATAATACTGCCAGAATGTGACCATGGAGTTTTCAAATATTTACATTACAGGTTATATCTATTTGACTATTGTAAACAATGCTGCAATGAACAAATTGGTAATTATAAAATAGTCATGGGGATGCAAAGTATAGCAAAGAGGGTATAGTTAATAATATTGTAATAAATATATATGGTGTCAGATGGGTACTAGATTTATTGGGGTGACCACTTAAGTTATATAAATATCTAATCACTATGTTGTACACCCGAAACTAATATAATATTGTATGTCAACTATAATTTAAAAGTAAACAAAATATCTAAAACCTATCTATTTGATATAAAATGTACTAGAAATTAACCCATTATAGAAATATTCAATGGATTTTTCATTTCTTCCAAAGCATTTAGCAAAATTACATAGTATTGCTGAACAATATTCTCTATAATTGTTTTAACTTATGAGTGGAGCATTATGCTTTGTGTTAGAATTTTAAAAACTGTGAATTCAATAACAAGATTTAGTATAGTAATAAAACTCATGACAAAGTTAAATTCACACATGCTTAATGATCTGCAAAATTGTTAACGTGTTGCATGGTAATTATCCAAAAATATTGTGGAATATGACAATATTTGGCATTGCTCTCCACTTACCAAATCACTTATTTCTAGAGTCGTGGATATTTTTGGACAGCTCTAATTATTTGAAGGTGCTTTGTCATATTTAGCCTTAATGTTTCCATTGTAACTTTCATTTAATAATTCATATATACTCTCTGCAGTTACACAGACTCCTAGTCACTAAACTTCTCACATGGCAGTTATCAAATATTTGAAGATATCTATCTTTACTTTATCTCATTCTCATGTTTTCCCAATTCCAGACTGAGCAACTCAGTTTCTCTCAATTGTTCATCATAGTGTGTTTTTCAAACTCCTAAGAATCTTGTTCGCATTCTTCTACATATTTTGTGGTCTTCCCCCTATCCCCAAAGAGATACAGTATTCTTGATGTAGTATGCAAATTAGAAATGTTAATGTGATTATTTTATTCTTTGATCTATTTAATCTATTTCTTTACATTCTCAACTTAAATTACATTTTTTTCCAAATAAACTTCTTTTGAGGCATTATTTACACATAGTAAAATATACCCACTTAGGAGTACACTTATGAGTTTTGACAAATTTATAATCTTGTGTACCTACTATCATAATAGAAATATAGTACATTTTCATCAGTTCCCAAAAGTTTCCTAGGCCCTTTTTTATTCAATTCCCCTCTGAGCTTTAGATTCAGACAATCCTTGTGTCACTATAGTTTTGTGTCACTATAGTTTTTTTCCCCTATTTTATAACTTCATGTAAGTGGAATCATTATGTATTCTCTTGCATATGAATTTTTACAAGCATTGTATTAGTCTACTCAGGCTGCCGTAATAAAATACCACAGACTAGGTACCTTTAACAAAATAAATTTATTTATTTTCTCACAGTTCTGGAGACATCTAAGATCAAGGTGTTTGCAGGATTGATTTCTAGTGAAAACTCTTTCCCTGACTTTCAGACAGCCACCTTCTTGCTGTATCCTTACATGGCCTTTCCTCAGTGCATGTATAAAGAGAAAGAACGATCTTGTGTCAATAAGGTTATTTTCTCACCCTTATTACCTTATATGATATTAATTACTTCCTTAGAGTTCCCATATCCAGATACACCTACATTGAGGGTTAGGGACTCAACATATGAATTTTAGGAGGACACAAACATCCAGTCAATAACAAGCATAATGCTTTATGTATCAATCCATGTTTTTGTGAGTTTCAGTAGTGTATTCCTTTGTTACTTCCAAGTAATATTCCATTTATGGAAATACCACAATTGGTTTATCCATTCAACCGTTGATGGATATCTGAGTTATTTCCAGATGTAGGAATATTACACATAAATCTGGCATGAACATTATTTTACAAGATTTTTAATGTACTTTAAAAAACTTTCTTTGTGGCTAATAGCAGGCTGAATTTTTGGGTCATGTAGTAAGGGGAAGCATATGTTTCATATTACAATAAACTGACAAAATGGAAATACTATTTTACATTCTCATCAGGAATATGAGAGCTGAAGCTATTCCATATTATCATTAACACTTGATTTTGTCAATCTTTTAATTTTCAAATTTTAGTGTGTAATGATGATACATTCTGATTTTAATTTATGTTTCTCCAAGTAATGATATTGAACATTTTTTATTTGCATATCTGTGATATTTTTATCTTTTATTGTGCAGTGTCTGTTTAAATAATTTGCTTGCTGTCTTTCATCTATTTAATATCATTTTATTTATATATTCTTGATACAAATCCTTTATCTGATGTGTGCATTGTTAATATTTTTCCAAGTTCTAACCTACTTTCTCATTTTCCTAATTGTGTATTTCTAAAAGAAATTTTAAATTTTGTTGAAATCCAATTTACTATTTTCCCTTTATCATTTTTGACATTTCTGCCCAATCTAATAAACTTCTGCCTGACATAAGTTCATAAAAACTTTCTCCTCATTTCTTCTAGATGTTTTATAAATATACGTATACATTTAGGTTTATGATCCATTTAAATTATTTTTGAGTACATAGGGTAATGATCGAGGTTAACATTTTTTTCCCCACATGAATATTCAGTTGTTCTAACACCAGTTTTTCAAAAGCTCCATTGAATTACCTTGGCATTTTTGTTAACAATCAATAGACAATAGATGTGAGGGTCTATTTTTGGATTTATTTTGTTCAGTTGATCTATATATGTATATTTGCATCAATATTTTGCTCTTTTGTCGTAGAAAATAGTAAGAAGCAGATAGAAGAATTTCTCCATTTTCCCTTTTGTTTTCAAAAATTGTTTTGGCTATTCTATGTCCTTTGAATTTCCATATAAATTTTAGAATCAACTTGTCAGCTTCTATGAAAGTGACTGCTGGATATAGATTAGAATTCCAGTGAATGTATGAATCAATTTAAAGAGAATTGACATTTCAACTTTGAATCTTCAAATCCCTAAGTATAGTATCTCTACATTTATTTAGATATTTAAATCTATCTCAGCAATATCTTACAGTTTTCAGTGTGGCAATTATCTTGATCGTGCACATCTGTCATTAAATTGAAATTATTCTCTGAGTTTTTCACCCTTTATTATGTTAACACGGAAAACTGCATTGATTGATTTTCAATTGTTAATCAAACTTGCATCTCTTAGATAAATTCATTTGGTCAACATGTATTGTCTAATGCATTTTCTGTCTTTCATTTGCTAAAATTTTGTTAATTATTTTTGAGTTGGTGTTCATGAGAAGTCTGTAGTTTTCTTTTCCTATAATGTTGTCTTGTTTTGGCACAAAGGTAATGTTGAACTCCTAGAATGAGTTGAGAAGTATCTTCTCATCTTCTAATTTCTGAAAAAAAAAAATGTAGGTCTGGCATTATTTCTTCCTTAATTGTTTGAAAGAATTCACCTGTGAAAAAATCATGCATAAAATTTTGTATGTAAGAATGTTATAAATTATGCATTTGTTTTTTTAATAAGATAAGGCTATTTGTATTTTCTATTTTTGTGTCAGTTTTAGTAATTTAAATATTTCAAGAAGTGTGTTTATTTCATCTAAGTTGTCAAATTTATTGTCATACATTGTTATAATAGTTTTATTCTCTTAATTACATATGATTGATAATGATGCTCTCTTATTTCTGGTATATCTGGTTTGATACTTTTCTTGATGGATTAGCTAGATGTTTATGAATTTGTTTATATTTTTAAAAAATCTATTGTTTTCATTAATTTTATCTATTGTTTATCTGATTTCTATTTCAGTATCATCATTTAAAAATATTTAAAAATTTTTCAATTAGAACCAGCATACAACATTATATTAATTTCAGGTATACAACATGGTGATTTGACATGTATGTATTTTATAAAGTGATCATTCCAATAAATCTAGTACCCATCTGACACCGTACATAGTTATTACAATATTATTGACTTTATTTTTTATCCTATACTTTACATCTCCATGACTATTTGTAACTACCAATTTGTACTTCTTAATCCCTTCTCCCTTTTTACCCACTCCCTGAAACCATCTCCTATCTAGTAACCCTCAAAATGTTCTCTGTATTTATCAATTTGTTTTGTTTTGTTTATTTTGTTCTTTAGATTCAACATGTAAGTGAAATCTTATGGCATTTGTCTTTCTCTGTCTGACTCACTCCACTCAGCACCATACCTTCTAGGTTTATCCATGTTTTTGCACATGGCAATAATTTACTTTTTAATGGCTAATATTCCATTGTATATCTATATACCACCTGTTCTTTGTCCATTCATCTACCGAAGGACATCCAGATTGTTTTCGTATCTTAGCTATCATAAATAGTGCTGTAATGCACATAAGGATGCTCAAGCTCCTTCAAAGTAATATTTTGGATTTCTTCAGATAACTAAATACCCAAAAGTGGGATTACTGGGTTCTTCTTTGTATCTTGTTATAACTTTTGTTTAAAGTCTAATTTGTCTGGTATAACTATTGCCACACCAACTTTTTCATTTTGTTACCATTTTCATGGAATATCTTTTTTTACCTCCTCACTCCCAGTCTCTGTGTGTCTTTGTATCTGTCTTTCTATCTGAGGTGAGTCTCTTATAGGCAGCATATGTAAGGGTCTCGTTTTATTATTCATTCAGCTGCCCTACCTTTTGATTTGATAATTTAATTCATTTACATTCAAAATAATTGTCGACAGATTTAGAATTATTGCAATTTTATTATTCATAATTTTGATCTCTTTTCTTCTCTTTCTTTGTCTCCTTAAAGAAGTCCTTCTAACATTTTAAAATAAATATATTGGGAGTAATATTGGTTAATAAAATTATATAGGTTCCAAGTTTACAATTCAATAATACATCATCCATATATTATATTGACTGTTCACCACACAAATCACAAATTTAAATTTCCTTCCATCACCCTATATTTGACTGCTTTTACCTCTATCTACCTCCCCACACTTTTTCCCTCTGGTAACCTCTAAACTGCGTCTGTGTCCATAAGACTCTGTTTTGTCTTGTTTGTTTGTTGCTTTCAGTTGTATATACCACATATGAGTGAAATCCTGTGGCTCTCAAATTTTTTTGACTGACTTATTCTGCTTATGGTAGTATTTCATCTTTTTCTATGGCTGCGTAATATTCCATTGTATATATGTACCACCTCTTTCTTATGTAATCATTTATCAAAGGGCATTTTGGTGTTTTCATGTCTTAGCCACCATGAATAATGTTGCAATGAACATTGGGGTGCATATGTCTTTACAAATAAATGTTTTTAATGTTTATGGTAAGATGCCCACAGGAGTGATTGCTGGGTCATATCATAATTCTATTCTTAAATTTTTGAGATACATCCATAGAGTTTTCCATAGTGGCAGTACCAATTTACAGTCCCTCCAGCAGTGTATGAGAGACACTTTTCTCTCACAACCTCTACAAGACTTATTATTTTTCCTGTTGATGATAGCCATTGTAACAGGTGTGATGTGGTATCTCATTGTGGTTTTGATTTGCATTTCCCTAATGGTTAGTGAAGTTGAGAATCTTTTCATATGTCTGTTGGCCATTTGTATGTCTTCTTTGAACAAGTATCTGTTCAGGTCTTTTACCCATTTAAAAAATTAAAAAAAAATTTATTGTTGTTAAATTGCAGTTGTATGAGTTTTTGTATATTTTAGATATCAATCCCTTATTGGAGGCATTGTTTACAAATATCTTCTCCCAAAGTCTGTCTCTTTGTTTTGTTGATGGATTTTTTTTGCTGTGCAGAAGCCTTTTTAGTTTGATATAGTCCCATTCATTTATTTTTGCTTTTACTTCCCTTGCCTTTGAAGTCAAATTTATAATATCCTCTCTAAAACCAAGGTTCATGTTTTCCTTTATGCAATTTATTGCTTCAGGTCTTATATTTAAAATTTCGATCCATTTTGAGTTAATGTTGGCACGTGATGACATATAGCAGTATAGTTCTATTCTTTTGCATGTGGCTTTCCAATTTTCCTAGCATTATTTACTGAAGAGTCTTTCCTGACTTTATTGTAAGTTTTTGTCTCCTTTGTTGAAAATTATTTGCCCATACATACGAGGATTTATTTCTGGACTCTCAATTCTGTTCCTTTGGTCTGTGTCTGTTTTGATGCTGATACCATGCTGTTTTAATTATTGTTGCTTTGTAGTTTAATTTGAAGTCAGGTCATGTGACCTTGTACTTCTGGCCTTGTACTTATTTCTCAGGATTGCTTTGGCTATTCAGGGTCTTTTTTGCTTCCATACAAATCTGATTTTTTTGTTCTATTACTTTAAAAAAATGCCATTGGGATTTTGATAAGGATTGCATTAAATCTGTACATCGATTTGAGTAATATAGACATTTTAACTATGTTGATTCTTCCAATCCATGAACACAAATATCTTTCCATTTCTTTGTATCTTCATCAATTATTTTAATAATGTTTTACAGTTTTCAGTGTATAGGTACTTCACATGCTTCGTTAAGCTTATTCTTTGGTATTTCATTCCTTTTGTTGCAATTGTAAAATTAATTTATTTTTCATTTTTTCCTGAAATGTTATTGTTAGTGTATAAGAATCCTATTGATTTTTATACATTGACTATGTATTCTGAAGCTACTGTATTTGTTTATTTTTCTAATAGTTTTTTAGTGGAATCATTAGGCTATTCTATATAGAGAATCATGTCATCTGCAAAAAGTGATAATTTGATTTCTTAATTCCATATTTGGATGCCTTTTATTTCTTTCTCTTGCCCGATTGCTCTAGCTAGGACTTACTAACACTATGTTGAATAATATCGGTGATAGTGGACGGCCTCATCTTCTTTCTGATCTTAGAGGGAAAGTTTTTATTTTTTCACCATTAAGTAGGATGTTAGTTGAGAATTTGTCATAGATGACCTTTATTATATTGAGATACTTTGCTCTTATACACATTTTATTGTGTATGGATGCTGTATCTTGTGAAATATTTTTTTGTATCTATTGATATGATCATATAAATTTTATCATTGATTATGTTTGTGTTAGTTATCACATTGATCAGTTTGCATATGTTAAATTATGTTTGTGCCCTTGGAATGAAGCCTACATGATTCTGAAGTATAATCTTTTTTTAATGTATTGTTCCATTTGATTTTCTAGTATATTATTTAGAATTTTTGCATTCGTATCATCAGAAATATTGCTCTATAATTTTCCTTTTTAGTAGGTTATCTGGGTAATGTTGGCCTCACAAAATGAGTTAGGATGTATTTTCTTTCTTTCAATTTTTTTTGGTAAAGTTTGAGAAGATCAGGTATTAAATCTTCTTTGACTATTTGGTAGAATTCATTAGCGAAGCCATCTGGACCTGGACTTTTACTTTTTGGGAGGTGTTTGATGATTGCTTTAATTTCCTTCCTGTTGATTGGTTTATTTAGATTTTCCAGTCTTTTGTAATTCAGTCTAGGAAGGTTGTATATTTTCAAGAACTTCTCTAAATCTTCTAGGTTATTGAATTTGATGTCATAATTTCATAGTATTTTTGTATGATCTTTTGTATTTCTGTTGTATCTGTCTTTACTTCTCCACTTTCATTTCTGATTGTTTATTTCTGAACTTTCTCTTTTTTCCTTAGTGAGTCTAGTCAGAGATTTGTCAATTTTATTGATCTTTTCAAAGAACCAGCTCTTTACACTTAATTAGTTCTATTGTCTTTTTGTACTCAATTTCATTTAATTCTGTTTTAATTTTTATTATTTCCCTCTTTCCTCTGACTTTGGGCTTCATTTGATGGTTTATTGTTCTTAACAATGTAGTGTTTTTTATTTGATTTTTTTTTTGGAACCTTGAAATAGGCCTATAATGATATGAACTTTCTCTTATTCAGACTTTTGCTGTGTCTCAAAATTTTTGATGTGTTGCATTTTCAATCTCATGTATTTATGTATATGTATCTTTTGATCTCTTCTTTTATGTCTTAATCAATCTACTGTTCTTTAGTAGTATGTTATTTAATCTCCACATATTTGTGGAGTTTTCCACTTTTTTGTTTTTTCCAGTTCATCTCCTGTTTTCAAGATCTGTGGTTGGAGAATATGCTTGCTATGATTATAATCTTCTTAATTTTTTTCAGGTTAGTTTTGTGTCCCATCACATAACCTATCCTTGAGAATGTTCCATGTGTATTTGAAAAGAATGTATAATCTGGTGTTTTGAAATGAAAAGTTCTGTAAATATCGATTATGTCCAATTGGTCTAATGTGTCAGTTATTTGCTTATTGATTTTCTGTTTAGATGATCTATTTATAGCTGTCAATGGGGTATTTAGGTCCTCTACTATAATTGTGTTTCTGTCAGTTTCTCCCTTGGTAGTTGCTTTATATTTTTTTGGTGCTCCCTGATTGGGAGCACATATATTGATAAGTGTTATCTCTTGAAGTACTATCACCTTTGTCATTATGAAAAGTCCATCTTTGTCTCTTCTTACCTTTTTTTATCTTGAAGTCTATTTTGTCAGGCATAAGAACGGCTATACCCAATTTTCTCTGGATACCATTTGCTTGGAGTATCATTTCCCACCCTTTCACTTTGAGTCTATATTTGTCCTTGCAGCTGAGATGTGTCTCTTTGTCTCTTGAAGGTAGCATATGGTTGGGTTTTGTTATTTGAACCAATCTGCAATCTGGGACATTTTATTAGTGAGTTCAGTTCATTTACACTTAGGGTGATTATTGATGTATGAAGTTTTTCTATAGCCATTTTATCTTTTTTTTTTTTTTTCTGGTTGCTTGGGTCTTCATTGTTTCTTTGCACTTGTGTTTCTGTCTGTTATTTTAGTTTCATGGTATTCTATGATTTTTCCCTCTGTTCCCTCTTATTTTATGTTATTTGCCTCACTTCTGGATTTTCGTATATAGCTACCATTAATTTTCTGTAAAAGAATTTTCATATATACAGTAGTTTTTTTCTTCATGTGTCTTATCTCCTTTCCTCTTTGCAAATTCAGACATTCACTAGCTCTGTTTTGTTGTCTCAAATTATGCCTATTTATGCTGTGAATTCATTTCTGAGTTGCAGTAGCTACAGTCTTCCTCTTCTCTTTTTAAAATGTTTTTATCTCCTTTAACCATGATGTAATATTTAAGTGTCTAATACTCTTCTGAATGAGGATTGCAATGTCCTATTTCTATCTGTCTGTTAGCCATCTTACTCATAGTTTTGTATCTTTTTGTTTTCTTGTTTCAGGTAGAATAACTCCCCCACATCCTTTCCATATTTTCTATAATGCAGGCCTCATAGTGGAAAATTAACTTCGCTTTTGTAAGTCTGAAAAAAATCTTTATTTATTTCTTATATCAAAAGGAGAATTTTGCGGATATAACATTCTTGGCTGGTAATGTCTCTCTTTCAATAATTTAAATGTTTGATTCCAGTCCTTCTCGCTTATAGACTTCTGAAAAATCCAGTGATATTATAATGGATTTTCCTTTATAGTTTACTGTCTCCTTTTCCTGGGCTGCCTTCAGAATTCTTTCTCTGTCAATAATTTTTTTAAATTAATTATTTTTTATGGTGACATTGGTTAACAAAATCCAGTAAGTTTCAGCTGTACATTTTAACAGTAAGGCATATATCTATATCTATATCTATATCTATCTATCTATCTATCTATCTATCTATCTATCTATCTATCTATCGATTTTTACATTGTGCGTTCACCTCCCATAGTTAGATTTCGTTCTGTCACTTCATATTTGACCCCTTTAACCCCATCTATTTCCCCTCCCCTTTCCTGCCCCCCGCCCCTAACCACTAGTCTATTGTCCATGTCCATGAGTCTTTGTTTGTCTTGTTAGTTTGTTGTTTTTAGGTATGGAGGTTCCTCAAAAAAAACATAAGAATTGATCTACCATATGATCCAGCAATCCCTCTACTAGACATTTACCCTAAAGACTTGAAAACTCATATCCAAAAATATATTTGCACACCAACGTTCATTGCTGCATTATTCATGGTGGCCAGGACATGGAAGCAACTGAAATGTCCTATGATAGATGATTGGGTAAAAAAGCTGTGGTACATATATACCATGGAATACTACTCAGCAATAAGAAGAGATGAATTACTGTCATTTGCAGCAACATGGACGGACCTCGAGATAATCATGCTAAGCGAAATAAGCCAGATAGAAAAAGTTGAAAATCACGATATCACTTATATGTGGGATATAAATCTTCGTAATTAATTTTTGACAATTTTAATATAATGTGCCTTGGAGAAGGCCTTTTTGGATTGAGATAATTAGGTGTTATATTTACTTTTTGGATTTAAGGAACCAGTTCTTTCCATAGGTTTGGGAATTTCTCATCAACTATTTGTTTGAGTAGGCTCTCTGTTCCCTTCTCCTCTTATTTTTCTGGTATTTCCATTATTTGTATATTGCTTTTTTTCATCGGAGTCAGATAATTCTTATAGAGTTCTTTCATTTTTTTTTTTTTTTTTACTTTCAAGTATCTCTTTTCTTCCATTTGCATCATCTCCAGATTTCTGTCCTTGATATTACTAATTCTTTCCTCCATTTGGTCAGCTCTGATTCCTAAGCCTACTATTTCATTCTTTATCTCTTTTATTAAGTTCTTCAACTCCAGAATTTCTTTTTGGTTCTTTTTTAAAGTTTTAATCTCTTTAGTAAAGTTTTCTTCTTCATTGATTTTGTTTTTGAATTTGTTAAACTATCTATCTGAAATTTTTTGCATCTCATTGAGTTTTTCAGAAGTGAAATGTTGAATTTTCTGTCATTTAAATCACATATTTCTACATCTTCAAGTTTATATTCGAGAAACTTTATTTTCTTTTTAAGCTGCTTTGTTGCCTTCATTGTTAATGATATTTGATGGATTATTTCTCCACCTAGTCATTTATGGGAATGTATTCTGCTTTAAAAAATATTATTAAAGTAATTTCTCTTTAGTAGGTTTATAAGAAGAGGCTTTTCTTTTGTTTTTCAGTAGGTTGTGCACAAGTTTCCTTCACTGCTCAGGCTTCTTGAATCTCTGCTGCGTGGCAAAAAAAAAAAAAATGTCTATTCCCTGGGTATGTGTACATCTCTGTGACCAGATCACCTTAGTCGCAGGACTCAATCCATGTGTGAGAATGTGATGGGTGATGGGGTTCCTAACCTCTGAAGAGCCCCTGAAGTTTCCTTGCTGCCCTAGCAACTGGATGCAGTGTTAGCTGCCTTAGGTATCCCAGTACCTTTGCTCAGATCAGCCTAGATGGGTGGGGTATAGGTCGCTGGCAGAGACTCAGTGTGCCTGTAGCTGTATTCTTTCCAGTAATGCTGAGCACAAAGCTTTAGTCATCTGTCCTTTGTATCTTCACCCCCATCACTGGGACCAGTTGATGTGTGTGTCTCCTCAGTCATTATAGATCCTTTGCTCTGTAGCCTGACACTCACTCCTGCAGTTTCTCCCGGGGCCCACTGCTAGCTCTGAGAGGTTGAAAGGAGGCAGCCAGGCTCCAGGACTTGGTCTTCTACCTGGCAGTGGCACTTGCTAAAATGCAGTTGTCACACCTGCGTATTCCATCTATGCCTTAGTATCTGTCCTGATCACTGTGTTCCGCCACCTTAGTATCTATCGATTACTCAGGCAAGAATGGTCAGGACTACAGAGAGTGCATGCTACAAACTTATTTATTCCTTTTTCCTGAGTCCTCCAAGGAGCTTTGGGATGCAAGTGTGGCACTCGTCTCTGACCCTCTTCCTTTCCTCCTCCCTTGGTTGCCCAATTCACCTACTTTCAGAAGCTCTGATGCTCAGATATCTCAGACATATTTGTGTATTAAGATGGATGTTTTCTGTTGGACTGTAGCTATTCGATTTGTTGTTCTTTCAAGGAGAGAGATCAAGAGGATCCCTCATGCTGCCATACTTCTGATGTCAGTCTGACATTTCTTGTAATACTAGTTCGAGGTTGATGAACTTCATTAGATTTTTCATGTCTGGGAAGCTCTAACTGTCCTTCAATTCTAAATGATAGCTTTGCTGGGTAGATTAATGTTGGTTGTAGGTCCTCGCTTTTTATCACTTCGGATATTTCCTGCCAGTCCCTTCTAGCCTGCAAAGTTTCTGTTGAAAAATAAATTCAACAGAGAGTCTTATGGGAGCTCCCTTGTAGGTAACAAACTGCATTTCTCTTTCTGCTTTTAAGATTCTCTTTGTCTTTAACTTTTGGCATTTTAATTATGATACATCTTGGTTTGGCCTCTCTAGGTTCATCTTGTTTGGGACTCTTTCACTTTCTGAGCTTCTACGTCTCTTTCCTTTACCATATTAGGGATGTTTTCTGTTTTCTGTCATTATTTCTTGAAATAGGTTTTCAATTTCTTCTTCTCTCTCTTCTCTTTTGGGTACCCCTATGATACAAATGTTGGAATGTGTGATATTGCCCTACATGACCTTTAAACTATTTTCTTTTTTTTTTTTTTGGACTTTTTCTTGTTGTTCTAATTGATATTTTTTGTTATCTTGTCTTCCAAACCACTGATGCAATCCTCTGCTTCATATAATCAACTGTTGAGTCCCTCTAATGTATTTTTTCATTTCAGTTGTTGTGTTCTTTATTTTTGACTGGTTCTTTGTTATGTTTTCTATCTTCATTTTTATGTTTTTTTATCTCTTTGGTAAAGCTCTCACAGAGTTCATCTACTCTTCTAAGTTCATTGATCATTCTTATAACCAATGTTTTAAACTCTGCATCTGGTAGATTGCTTGTCTCCATTTTGTTTAGTTCTTTTTCTGGAGCTTTTCTCTGTTCTTTCATTTCAGACGTGTTTCTTTGTCTCCCCATTTTGGCTGCCTCTCTGTATTTGTTTCTATGTATTAGGTAGGGCTGCTATATCTCCCAGTCTTAGTAGAGTAGTTTTATGTAGTAGATGTCCTAGAGGGCCCAGTGGCACAGTCTTTCTGGTTACCTGAGCCAGGTGCTCCAGATATGTCCCTTGTATGAGCTGCATGTGTCTTCCTGTTATAGTTGAGCCTTGGTTGCTCTTTGCTTGTTAATTGGGCTGATTGGTTGTGAGGACTGACTGGTTACCACAGTGGAGAAGCTGTTGTTCAGGGACTGATGCCACAGAGCCACAGTGCAGGATTCACTTTAGCAGGGCTTTTGGCCTGCCCAGTCTTCCCTTTGAGTGTGTTATCCTCAGATGGAGCCCCAGGTGGTACTCCAGGTTTGAAGCTGGCCACTAGCATGATAAATTTGTGGCCTTCCCAGGAGGGGCCCTGCCAAAGGCCAAGATAGGTCACAGTCTTTGTCCTGCCCAGGGACCACCTGGCATAATCCACTGAACAATCTGCAGATGGCTACCACTTGCACTGGGCTCTGAGGTACCTCAAGAGGCCAAGCCACAAATTGAGGCCAGCTGTTGCTAGTATGGAGTTGGGGATGATCAGCAAGAAGTATGGGGCATGCCGAGGTCAGATGCTGCTTGTTTGGGTTTGTGAAGCTCTGAGAGATTTTAGGAAAGTCTGAATCATGAGCCAAGTCAGGTTGTTGGTGTGAAAGAGCCACTGAAAATGGCTTGGGTTGGCCTTCGAATTGGGTGGGGCTGGGTCTCAGGGAATCACCAGAGCAGTATGGCCAATGTTAGCCAGGTTGATAGATACTTAGATATGACAGCCGCCTGCATCTGCATGCCAGAACAGGGAAGAGCCCCACAAAGGAACTGTGGCCTCTGCCAGCACCTCTGTCATTGACAAAGCTGCCCCTTCAGCTTTTTCCCTGATCCCAGATAATTCAGTTTCTCACTGTATGTCCCTGGCACCTTTTAAGCTGCTGCCCCTGTGTTGGAGCTCAGAGAGAGTGAGTCCAGCATTGAGTAAGTCTGTGTGTAGGCCCTTTAAGAGGAATGCCTGGGATTCCCACAGCTCTTTCCCATTCAGCCACAATCTCTGTTGCTTTTTACAGCCAGAAGTTGTAGGGACTTTCTTCCTGGCTCTGGAACTCTGTGCTTGGAAGCTTGGTGTGCTGCCAGGATCTCTCACTTTTCTGGGGGACCTCTGCAGCTGAGATATCCATCCAGATTTTTAAATGTCACATGTGATTGTGGGACCATTCCATTCCGCGTTTTTATCCCAATTACCAGTTCTGAGGCGGCCTCTTCTGTGTGTCCCCAGTTGTAGGACTTATACTCAGCTAGATTTCAGGCAAATCTCAATGATGGCTGTTCCATAGTTTAGTTGTAACTTAGCAGTTGTGAGAGGAGGGCAGTACAACATTTATTTACTCCACCATCTTGACCATAAATCTGATTACCTAATTTTTAAATTTATTTTCTTCCTTCTCCTTACTGGGTTTAACTTGCCATTTTGTTTATTTATTTTTATCTTTTTAAAATGACAGTTTATATCTCTGATTTTAGAGTTTTTAAAAATATATAAACATTTGAAAGTGCTAGTTTCTTGCTAAGTATTGTATTATATGCATTCTCCAAATTTTGATATGTTTTTATTTTCATTCAATTCAAAACTTTTTCTAATTTTTCTTGTGAATTCCTCTTTGACCCTTTGTTTATTTCAGAGTGTGTTAACTTATAATTATTTCAAAAATTTTCAGAATTTTTCTGGCATTAATTCCTAATTTTTCTGTGGTCAGCAAACATATACTGTATAACTTGTATTTAAATTTATTAAGATTAGCTGGTCTCTTTTGATTAATGTCTCATGTATATTTTAAGGTAATGTTAATTCTGCTCTTGTTTGATGCAGAATTGTGATTTATTTTTTGCTTTATAAATATTTATTTGAAAATAAGAAAGAATGTTATGTTACAATATTTATCAGATACATAATATTTTTTCACGACAAAAATAAATATATAAAGTAGAAGTCAATTTGCAGTCTATAGTTAGCAGCATGATGTGGGGATTGTGGTGATAGCAACATGATTTATTACTTACTTATAGTGCAAGAAAAAAGTGGCCATAGCAACATTCTTACTTTACATTCCTCTTTTGCACCCAGGAACAACTATACTTTTGAGCTGCCATTTGTAATTCAGGTTGGCCCAATCAAAGAAATGACTGAATAAGTAAATTAAGTGCATCAAATATATAATGATAGAAGGAGATTTGACTTGGGGTGGTGAACACACAATGCAATTTATGCAATATACAGATGATGTATCATTGAATTGTATACTTGAAACCTATATAATTTTATTAACCAATGCCACTGTAATAAATTTAATTAAAATAAAACTTAAAAAAATAAATAGGAATAAAGTGACAAATTTTCCCCCCCAGAATTTCAGATAACATATATAGATACTTATCCCTCCAAAAGGTAGAGAAAAAATGATTGGCCCCTATCCCTGGCCAATTGCCCAAATCTATATCCTTCAAGTATAGTGGTCATTTAAATATTTACTTTTTCACCTATTTACATTACCATAAAGTGTCTAGGTATCAATCTTCTTCACAAAGATAACCCAAAAAGCCTAGTCAAATTATTTTTGAAAAAATATATTCCATTTCTTTGAGCAAACCATCAGAAAAAAAGAAATCTAACATGACTGGTTTTTGGTGAACCAATGTTGGCTTCTAGGGGTTTCCATTTATTTTTTTCGAGTCATTTGAGTCTTCATATTAATAATATAGAATATTATTGAGGATTGATATTGATCTTTTTAGTTGTCCTTGGGTTTTTGGTAAAGTGTCATTCCTAGTCTTGAAGCATCATTCCCACTTTCCATGAGTCCTAAACAGTCAGTGATAAAATCCAATCTCTGCAATTTCTCATCAAACCTTAGGATTCATTCATTTAAGTAAGTAGACTTGCATTTATTATTGAGCTTACTTTAATATATTTTATATAAGCATCTGACATATATAAATATTTGAAAACTCTAATAAAAATAGTGGTACAACTAAATGATATAACTTTGTAAGTTGAAAATATATTCAGAGAAGTAGATTTATGTTATTTTGACCATTAAGGAGAGTGAGTGAGTCTCAACAAAGGAGACTTGAAGGTGGTAGGCATGTTTCCCTTTTCCTAAGAGTGGCCCTCAATCATTTCAAAAATATCTGCTTCTTTTTCAAACTATGCTTCCCTTAGAGAGTCTACTGTATACTTCTTCCCTTGTTGCTGATGGGAATACTATTCTACTGCTACTTATGGGAATTTATCTATCTCTCAGGAGTGTTGGAACAGAAAAAAAAAAGTTAAAGTCACTGAACTAGAATGATTGCTTTTAAATGTTCTTTCAAAAGAAACAGATCTGGGTTTGAATGAGAACTGATGCTGTTAGGTGTGGAATGGAAATTAAATTACCTTGTCTAAAATTTGGTTTTCTTTTCTGTGAATACAGGGTAGTATTACTTATATACTTTTCAGAGTTATTGTGAGGATTAGAATTCATTTATGTAAAATGTTTTGCATGTAGTAGGTGCTCAATAATAGTAGCTTGTATCAGTGTCATCACTATCACTTGAGATTTAGTTCCCCCTTATGAATGTTTATTTAGCACCCCTCCCAAAACATGAGAAGGTACAATTGAAAATCAGATTTTTATGTGGGGAAAATGTAGGTCAAGAATATCCATTTTTTGTTTTTGATTTGTCAAGATGAGCTGGATTCACTTACCCTTTCACTCACCAAAATGACTATTTCACACCCTCGCTCTTCACAAAACTCATTTCCTCCTTTCTCATTCTCAAGTGAGTCTTCTTTACGATTGCATTGAAACAATACAAAAAATCAGAAATAAATTTTCACAAACTCTCCTCACCACATCTATCTATCCACTTATGCCAGCATCTGTACCCAGATGCCTTCCCTTCTGTAGATGAACTGTTTCTAGAGAAGACTATTCTCTCTACTTGACCACTAGATCCCGTTCCCATTAGCATGTTCAAAGACAAACTTTCAGCATTTTTTTTTAGTTTTTCCCATATTATTAATTTCTCCTCTGTATAATATAATTTGCTTCGAACTACAGATATTCTGTCACCAGGTCTTTGCCCTTGACTTTCTCTCTTCTTGCAATAAAGAAAAATGCATATCTAGCTACTTCATTTCCTTCAGATGTTTGTTCTAATGCACCTTATCAGTGATCTTTTATTATTTATGTTATTTTAAATTTTAGTCTTCCACTCTTTATATGTCTATTGGCTATCTGTATGTCCTCTTTGGAGAAATGCCTATTCAGGTCTTCTGCCCATTTTTTACTTGGATTTATTTTTTGGTGCTGAGTTTTATGAGTTCTCTATAATTTTTTAATATTAACCCCTTATCAGATATATCATAGACAAAAGTCATCTTCCATTCAGCAGGTTGTCTTTTCATTTTGTTGATGATTTCCTTTGCTGTGCAAAAACTTGTTACTTTGATGTAATCCCATTTGTTTATATTTTTGTTCATTTCCCTTGCCTGAGAAAATATATAAAAAATAAAAATTCTAAGAGCAATGTCAGAGATTGCTGCCTGTTTTCTTCTAGAAGTTTTATGGTTTTAGGTCTTACATTTAATTCTATAATCTATTTTGAGTTTATTCTTGTATATGATGTAAGAAGGTTGTTACAGTTTCATTTGTTGTATGTATCTGCCTGGTTTTCCCAAGACTATTTACCAAATAGACTGTCTTTACCCCATTGTATATACTTGCCCACTTTGTCATTGATTAAATGGCCATACAGGTATAAGTTTATTTCTGGGCTCTCTATTTTGTTCCATTGATCTATGTGTCTGTTTTTGTTCCAGCAACATGCCATTTTGATGACTATGGTATAATTTTATATCAGATAGTTTGATACCTTCAACTTTGTTCTTTCTCAAGATTGCCATGGCTACTTGGGGTCTTTTATGATTCCATATAGATTTTAGAATTATTTGTTCTCATTCTTTGAAAAATGCCATTGGTGTTTTGATAGGGATTGCATTAAATTTATAGATTTCTTTGGGTACTATTTACATTTAAACTATGTTAGTTCCTCTTATCTATGATCAGGCTATATGCTTCCATTTATTTGTAACTTCAGTTCCTTTTTGCAATTACTTATAATTTTCATAATGCAGGTCTTTTACCTCCTTGTTTAAATTTATTCCTAGATATATTATTGTTTTTGATTCAACTGACTTCTGAATATTAATTTTGTATCCTGCTACTTTACTGAATTTGTTGTTCAGTTCTAATCGTTTTTTGGTAGAATCTTTAAGATTCTCTCTATATAGTATCATGTCACCTGCAAATAATGACAGTTTTACATCTTTCCAATTTGGATGACTTTTATTTTGTTGTTGTTGTTGTCTGACTGCAGTGGCTAGGACTTCCTATATTATGTTGAATTATAGTGATGAAAGTGGACATCCTTAAAAAAGAAAAAAACAACCTGGACATCCTTGTCTTCTCTCTAATCTTAGGTAAAATATGCCCTTTTAATTGTATAGTTCTGAGAATACACAATGATGTACAGATGTGTAAATGTGTAACCACCACCACAATCAAGATAGAGAGTTGCTCCATTCCCCTAATTCCTCTGTGTCTTTTTATGGTCTACCACATCCTCAGGACCTGGCATCTAGTGGGTTATTTTTTGTTTGTCTGTTTTTTGTATCTTTAGCTTTGTCTTACAAACAATGTTATATAGAATCATATAGTATACATAGTTGACAGCCTTTTGACTCTGGTTTCTTTTACTTAGTATAACGCACTTAAGATACATCCAGGTTATTGCATTTATCAGTAATTATTTTTTTTTCTTTTATTGCGAGTATTACCCTGATACGAATACCTGGTAAAGACAACACACACACCGAGAGAGAAAAAAAAAAAAACTACAGACCAATCTCTCTCATGAACACAGATGCAAAATTCTTAAATAAGATACTAGCAAACTGATATGACAACATATTTAAAAAGATTGTACACCATGATCGAGTGGACTTCTTTCCACATGGGTGCTTCGACATATGCAAATCGATTAATGTGATACACCACATAAACAAATTAAAAAAATAAGAATCATATGATACTATAAATAGTTGCAGAAAATGCCTTCGACAAGATACAGCATATATTTATGATCAAAATACATAACCAAATCGGTATAGAAGAAAAGTACCTTAACATAATAAAAGCCATATACCAGAAACTCTCAGTCAACATTATGCATAATGGTAAAAATCTAAAAACCTTTCCTGTAAGGTCAGAAACAAAACAAGTCTGTCCACTATCACCACTGTTATTCAATATAACAATGGAGATTCTAGCTAGTGCAATCAAGCAAGAGAAAGATATAAAAGTCATCCAAATAGGAAATGAAAAAGTCAAATTCTATTTGCAGATATGATTCTCTATGTAGAAAACCCTAAAGACTTCAGAAGAACACTACTAGAAACAATAAACAAATAAACAAATAAAAAATGTAAATTTTCCAATGCAAAATCAGTGTTCAAAAATCCATAGCATTCCTCTACTCTAATAAGGAATTGCCAGAAATAAAGTGGAAAAAATTCATCTTGCAATTGCAACAAGGAATAAATCTAAAGAAACATGAGAAGGACCTATATAATGAAAAGTATATGACCCTATTAAAGTAAATTGGAGAAGATACAAAGAAATGGAAAGGTATTCTGTCTTATTGATTGGAAAAATCAACATAATTAAAATGACCTTATTACCTAAAGCATTATACAGATTCAATGCAATCCCCATCAAAATCCCATCGACAGTTTTTAAAGAAATAGAACAAACAATCATCAGATTTGTATAGAAGCACAAAAGACCCCAAATCGCCAATGTAATCTTGAGAAAAATGTACGAGACTGGAGGCATCACTCTGCCTGACTTCAAATTATACTGCAAAGCGACAATAAGTAAAACAGCATGGTATTGGCAGAGAAACAGACACACAAACTAGTGGAACAGAATCGAGAGTCCAGAAGTAAACTAATGTTTTACATGGGCAAATTATTTTCGACAAAAAAAAAAAAAAACCTACAAAAATATACAATGGAGAAAGGAAAGCCTCTTCAATAAAAACTGGATAGCTACCTGCAAAAGAATGAAACTAGATTGTTGTCTATCGCCACGCACCAAAATTAACTCAAAATGGATTAAAGACTTGAATATAAGACCTGAAACAATAAATTGTATAGACGAAAACATAAGAACTAAACTCATGAACCTTGGACTTAAAGAGGATTTTATGAATTTGACCTCAAAGGAAGGGAAGTAAAAGCGAAAATAAATGAATGAGACTACATCAAACTAAAAAGCTTCTGCATGTCCAAAGAAACTGTCAACAAGGTAAAGAGACAACCATCCGAATGAGAGAAGATATTTGCAAGCAACGCCTTCAATAAGGGCCTAATATCCAAAAAATACAAAGTACTCACACTACTCAATAACAACAAAAAAACAAACAATCCAATTAAAAATTGGGGAGAGGACCTGAACAGACAGTTCTCCCAAGAAGACATACAAACGGCCAACGAACATATGAAAGGATACTCAACATCGCTAGTTATTAGGGAAATGCAAATCAAAACCACAATGGGATACCATCTCACAAATTTGGGAATGGCTATCGTGAAAAGGACAAATAATAACAAGTGCTGGAGAGGATGTGGAGAGAAAGGATCCCTCATACACTGTTGGTGGGATTGCAAATTTGTACAGACACTATGGAAAACTATATGGAGGTCCTTCAAAAAACTAATTGATCTATCATATGATTCAGCAATCCTTCTACTGGGTATTTACCCCAAAGACTTGAAAACATATTGAAAAAGATGTTTGCATGTTAATGTTCATACTAGCATTATTTATGATGGCCAGGACATGGAAGCAAACAGTGTCCTATGATAGATGATTGGCTAAAGAAGCTGTAGTACATATATATACAATGGAATATTACTCAACCTTAAGAAGAGATGAAACACTGCCATTTGCCACAACATGGATGGACCTTGAGATAATCATGCTCAAGCGAAATAAGCCAGAGAGAAAATATTGAAAATCACATGATATCACTTGTATGTGGGATATAAATCTAAAAGCAACAAACAATCAGAGACTCATGGATATGTACAATAGATTAATGGTTACCAAAGGATGGAGAAAGGACAAGGTAGATGGGATAAAAGGAGTCAAGTATGTGGTGACAGAAGGATATGTGACTATGGGCAATGAACACACAATACTATATATATGCCTTACTGTTCAATTGTACATTTGAAACTTACTGGATTTTGTTAAGCAATGTCACCATAATAATAATAAAAAATGGAATTCTTATAATAAAAAAAACACCACAATGTGCTACCACCTCACACCTGTTAGAAAGGGTATTATCAATAAGACAATTAAAAACAAGTGTTGGAGTGGTGGTGGGCAATAAGGAACTTCATACATTGCTGGTGGGAATGTAAATTGGTACAGTCAGTATGGAAAACAGTATAGAGGTTCCTCAAAAAAATTAAGAATAGAATTACTACATGATACAACAACCCTCTTCTTGATATCTGCCCCTCAAATAGGAAAACATTTATTCATAAAGATATATGTACCCCAATATTCATTACAGCATTATTCACAGTGGCCAAGACATGGAAATAACCTAAGTGCCCTTTGATAGATGATTAGATAATGAAGAAGTGGTACATATATACAATGGAATATTACTCTGCCATAGGAAAAGATGAAATACTGCCACTTGCGACAACATGAATAGATTTTGAGATTGTAATGCTAAGCAAAATAAGTAAGACAGAAAATGTGAGAATCATATAATTGCATTCATATGTGGGATATAAAACTGAAAGCAACAAACAAACACGGTAAACATACAGAGACTCCTGGACACAGACAGCAGTTTAGTGGTTACCAGAGGGAAAGGGAGTAGAGGGAAGATATATGAGGGTAAAGGGGGTCAAATATATGGTGATGGAAGTAAATTTGACTTTGGGCGGTGAACACATAATGCAATATAACTATGATTTATTATTAAATTATACAATTCAAACCTATATAATTTTTAAAAATGTCAGCCCAATAAATTTAATTAAAAAATAGAATATACTTGTTTTATAAATTTAAACAAAGTGAACTACAATTATTTCTTATTTTGAAACTTCTTTAAATCTCTTACTTTTATGTTCCATGCCCATGAGTTTTGGAGATCTTTAAGGGTCAGAATACTAAGGCAAACCTGCTTCCATTTGGGAGAACTAAGAATCTATTTGTAATATATTTGGAAAAGTACATTTGGAAGTATCTAGGTAGGTGGCAAATCACGGAGAGTAAAATTATCTGATGTAATTGAGGATGATCGATTAGGTGCTTCCTTTTGAAAGAGCCTATCTATCAATAGTTTATCTTTCTGGGTTTCTAGGCTTGAATAAGCAGATTTCTTAACCATGATATGAATCATCCATTTAGGTCAATCATTCTTACTTGTATTGCGATCCATATGATTGGAGAGGGCTGATCTCATGTCCTGGTCTCAGGGTAGTGCATAATCCAGATCTATCCAATGCTTCTCTTCTTCTTGGAGTAATTGGTTTGAAGAAGAGCCTGTGCCTAGGATAGACCATTAAAATAAAGTTATCTTTATTTTCGAATTGCTAAATGTAAATAAAATGTACTAGACCTAAACATTCTGCTAACTATCTTTGCTAATACATGGCAGAAGGCTGCCAATGATTAAAGCCAACAGAAAGAAAAGCAGAGCCAAGGGATGTAGAAAAATATTGAGCCCTGCTGACCTCATTTTATCTACACATTTTTAGTCATGTAAGTCAATAAAGTTCTCTGTATTTGCACATGCAAATTAGCTCAAATTAATTTGAATTAGGTATGTGTCACTTGCAACCAAAAAAAAATCTGACCAGTACAATTGCTAAAATCTATAAAATGCTTACTATGTTGTAGATACCATGAAAAATTCTTTATGTCCACTATCTTTTTTAATCCTAGTGCCTTAGAAAAGTAGTTTACTGAAACTTAGATCCTGAACACAGTCTGGATTTAAATGTCAGCTCTGCCTCTTTTTTGTTTGTATGACTTCAAACAATTTACACAAGCTCCCTGTGCCTCTGTTTTGTCTGTCTGTCTGTTTGTTTGTTTGGGGGGGTAGTAATAGTACCTGCCTCAAGGTTTTCGTGATTAGTATATTATTTTATGTATGCATGTATGTATACACACACAGTTCTTAGAACATTTTCTGACTTATTCTGAAGATGAGCTATTACTTCACATTTTACAAATGAGGGAACTCAGAATCAGAGAGGTTAACTTATCCAAGATAATACACTCAGGAAGCGTCAGAACTGTGATTTGAACTAAAGTCTGTCCTGTCATGTCTCAAATTCATTTTCCTAAGCACTGTTATGATTTTGATAATAACAAATAAATCATCATAATCATTATTATTATTATTATTATTATTATTACCTTTTTCGAATGCATACTATTTGGTAGGCAGTTTTAATATATCATTTAAATCTACAAAAACTCTGAAGGCTAGTATTATTATCTCAAATTTTTATTTAAGAAAATTGAAGCTTAGAAATAAATTCCATAAGGTCATACAGCCAGGGCCACTATATAATCCGTTCACTGTCCAACCACATTGTTCAACATGGTAGTGCTGCAACAGCTAGTAAATGTCATAATCTGATTTCAAACTAAGCCTGGCTGCTTCTACTTTTATGTTCTTTCAGCTTCACTGTCTTTAGCTGTCACAATTCTCTAGTCTTTCAGCCATCTATATGACAAAATCATTTCACCATCTTGTAGGCTAATTATTTTAAACACTAGGTTTGAAGAGGGTCAGGGATCATACGTATATAGGAAGTCATCTCACATTGATGGGGACAATGCATATTTGGTACAATTCAAAATGATATAGTAGAGGTCAAGGTAAGCTAACTATAGCTACTATGTCTAATTTACATTTTGAAAAAGATGTCCCAGGCATATAATACCCTAGATTACCTCATACATTCATGACAGCTTTTATGGCAATATAGTATACTAGATTTCAAAGTTAAAACTTAAATATTATAAGATACACTAGAGTTCATAAGGCAATCAGTATAATTTTCTCATAAAATTGCCAGTCTGAGGGGAGAATAGTATCTTATTTTTATTTAACATTATTTTCCTAATTCTTAATAATATTTTAGCTTTTTTACCTTAAGTTTCTAGTTCCCACTTTCATATTGAATTTTTTTGTTTTCTTATAGGTTTCTACGAGTTCTTCATATATCCTGGATACTAAAACATTGTCTACTGAATAGTATCCAAATATTTTCTCCCAGTATTTGACTTGTCTTTTAACTTTATACTCTTTCTTTTAACTAGCTTTCCTTTTCCCATATATCAGAAGTCAAGAAAATATTTTTGGGTGGGTCAAATCCACGCAGTAGTCTGTGAACAGTCAATGAGCTACATTTTTTTTTTTATTTTACTCTTTATAAAGGTTGCAAAAAAAATACATAACAGACTGTGTCTGGTGTATAAAACCTAAAATATTGACTATCGAGACCTTTACAGAAAGTTTGTAGACCCCTGCCATTGATTCTAATGTTATTCTTCTAACATTTATTCTAATGGTTTTATTTTTCTTATGTAAATGTTTATAGTGCTTGTCATTTATTTTGAGGTTCAGTTTGAGAAGGAATCTTTTTATTTTAATGAGAAACCAATTTCCATAATACAGTTTATTGAATGGTCTATGCTTCCTTTTTGATGTGTACTAATACCTCTCTCACATATTCATATACTTTCTCTCATATATTCATAAGTTTGAATCTATTTCCAGTTCTTCATTTTGGTGCATTTGTTTATTTACCCATTCTTGTACCAAATATCTTTTAATTAATATAGTTTCATAATAAATTTTTATATGTTAGATATAGTTTTATATGTATGTTGTTTCTTTTCAGAATTGTTATATATATTTGGATCTTTGCTATTCCATATGACACAGTTTAGTATCAGCAAGTCTAGTTCCATGAAAAACCTTGTTAGTCTACTGAATGAAACTGCATTAAACTTATAGGCCAATCTGGGAAAATTAAAATCTTTATAATATAGAACTTTTCAAATTTATTTCTAAGTATATCATAGTTCTGGCATACTTTTTGCTGTTATAAAATGTTGTTTTGGGTTTTTTTTTACTAATATATTGTCTATCTAATTGGTCATTGCTGATGTACAGTACTGTTTTATTATTATTATTATTATTATTATTATTATTATTATTATTATTATTATTATTATTTTGATTTTCCAGTTAGCAGATTCAATCAAGTCTTTTACTAGCTATTGGACTTCTGGCTTGCCTCCTCTCACAACCACATCAAAATTACAACTAAATTACAGGATAGTCATCATTGGGAGTCACCTGAAGTCTAGCTAAACAGAGGTTATACAACTGGGGACACATAGAAGAGGACACCTTAAGACTGATAAAAGAGGCAGAGATGTGAAACAGACAGATTTCACACCCATGTGTGGTGGTTGAGAATTGAGAGAAATCTTTTGGCTGTGAAGATCCCCGCCAGAAGAAAGAGGTGTCCCCTCCACACACTGGGGTCCCCAACCCAGAGTTCCAGTGCTGGGAAGAAGTCCTCACAACTTCTGGCTGTGAAAACTAGAAGTAATTGTGTTTGAGGGAGATGGAGGGCTGAGGGAGTGACAGACTTTCCTCTTTAGGGGTCCATGCACAGACTTACCAATGATGATCTCACTCGCTCTGAGCTCCAGTTCTGGGCAGCAGCTTAAAAGGCATCAGGAACACGTAGGGAAGAACTGAGTTGTCTGGCTTGAGGTCAGGGTCTGGAAGGGCAGCTTTCTCGCAGAAAGAACTGCTGGGAGAAGCCATTTTTCCTTTATTGAGCCCCCTCCACCACTTAGTTTGCAGAGTTCAAAACACTGGTCATATGGATGCTCAATAAACTCAGGAGAAGAATAGTTAAACTCGAGGAGAACTTTAACAAAAAGAAAAAAAAACATTAAAGTGGAGATAGAAAACATAAAAAAAAGAATGAGTCAGAAATGAGGAATACAATAACTAAAATGAAGACTATCTTAGGAAGAAGAAACAGTAGACTAAATAAAACAGAGTATTGATTTGATGGTTTAGAAGATAAAGTAGCAGAAAACACCCAATCAGAACAGAAAAAAAAATTCCAAAAATATGAGATAGTTTAAGGCACCTGTGTGACAATATCAAGTGTACGAACTTTCATCATAGGGATACCAGAAAGAAGAGAGATTTGAAAATCGTTTTCAAGAAATAATGACTGAAAACTTCCCTAATCTAGACATACAAGCCCAGGAAGCACAGAGAGTACTAAACAAGATGACAGAAAGGCCCACACTAAGACACATTAGAGTTAAAATACCAAAGATTACAGACAAGGAAACATTTTTAAAAGAGGCAAAAGAAAAGTAGTTAGTTACTATAAGGGAGCTCCCATAAGACTGTCAGATGGTTTCTCAATAGTAACTTTGCAATCCAGAAGAAACTGACATCAAATATTCAAAGCGATGAAAAGCAAGGATCTACATCCAAGATTACTCTACCCAGCAATGCTATCACTTAGAATTGAAGCACAGATAAACAGCTTCCCAGACAATAAAAAGCTAAAAGTTAATCAACACCAAGCCAGTATTATAAGAAATGTTAGGATATCATTAAGAGAAAAAAATATATATATATATAAATAATAAAATGGCAATAACTACACGTTTATCAACAATTCATTTTAATTTGATTTTATTAATTATTTTTTAATTAATTAATTAATTTTTCATGACATTGGTTAACGAAATCCAATAAGTTTCAGCTGTGCACTTTAACAGTAAGGCATATATATATATTTACACTGTGTGTTCACCTCTCATAGTTAGATTTCTTTCTGTCACCACATATTTGACCTTCTTTACCCACATCTCCCTCCCTCCTCTCCCCTCCCCACTGCCCTCTGGTAACCACTAGTCTATAGTTCAGGAGTCTCTATTTGTTTGTCCTGGTCATTTGTTGCTTTTAGGTTTATATCCCACATATAAGTGATATCATGTGATTTTCAACTTTTCTGTCTGGCTTATTCTGCTTAGCATGATTATCTCGAGGTTCATCCATGTTGTTGCAAATGACAGTATTGCATGTCTTCTTATGGCTGAGCAATATTCTATTGTATATATGTACCATTGCTTCTTTAGCCAATCATCTATCGTAGGACACTTCAGTTGCTTCTATGTCCTGGCCACTGTGTGTAATGCTGCTATGAACATTTGTGTGCTAATATCTTTTTGGATATGAGTTTTTAAGTCTTTGAGGTAAATGCCCAGTAGAGGGATTGCTGGATCATATGGTAGATTAATCCTTAGTGTTTTGAGGAACCTCCGTACTGTTTTCCATAGTGACTGTACCAACTTGCACTCCCATCAGCAGTGTATGAGAGTTCCTTTTTCAGCACATCCTCTCCAACATTTTTTATTACTTGTCCTGTTGATTATAGCTATTCTAACAGGTGTGAGATGTTATCTTATTGTGGTTTTGATTTCCATTTCCCTAATAGCTAGCAATGTTGAGCATCTTTTCAAATATTTGCTGGCCATTTGTATGTCCTCTAGGGAGAAGTGTCCGTTCAGATACTCTGCCCATTTTTTGATTGGATCATTTGTTTATTTTTGTTGTTGTTGTTATTGAGTTGTATGAGTTCTTTGTATATTTTGGATATTAGGCCCTTATCAGAGGCGTTGCTTGCAAATATCTTCTCTCATTCGGATGGTTGTCTCTTTACCTTGTTGATAGCTTCTTTTTCTCTGGAAAGACCTCTGCAGCTAAGACATCATTCCCAATTTTTTAAATTTATTTATTTTAATTAGTTTCAAGTATACAGTACATTGGTTAGACATTTATATAGTTTATAAAATTATTCCCCTAATTGCTCCTTCTCTCCTCTGGTTTTCCACCTAGCCAATATATTAATGCTAACTGCATTCCCTATGCAGTGTTCCCCCATTACTGTGACCATCTATCAACTACTAATTTGTACTTCTTCAACCCTTCACCCTTTTCTCCCAGACCCCTAACCCCTGTCCCCTCTGTTTGTCACCAAATTGTCCATTATATTAGTGAGTCTGTTTTTGATTAGTTTGTTCTTTTTGTACAGAGAACAGTTTGAGTGTTGCGAGATGGGAGGGAGTTCAAAGTGAGTGAAAAAGTTTGAGATTAAGAAATACAAATTGGTAGTTACAGTACAGTCATGGGGATGTAAAGTGTAATGTAAGGAATATATTCAATAATAATATCGTAATAACTATGTACATTGTAAGATGGTACTAGATATATTGGGGTGATCACTTCATAAGTTATATGTGTCTAGTTACTATTTTGTACACCTGAAATATAATATTTTTGACAATTATAATTGAAAATTTAAAAAAAAATATATATATTTAAAAATAAAAGAGTAGATAGGACAGAAGTTCTTCCTTACCTGGAGTAGACATAGTCAGATATGAGTATATATATTTAAAAATAAAAGAGTAGATAGGACAGAAGTTCTTCCTTACCTGGAGTAGACATAGTCAGATATGAGTAAGAATATTGAAGCTAAAATCATTAACAAATTGGTAAAAACCAAGTCTTGGATTAGCAAAGGACTATAGAACCCTTTAGGGCCATACAGGTAAAGGGAATGAATTCTCATTTGAAGGTTATTCTCCACAATCCTAACTGAGTTAAAATAGCAATAGTTCTGAATAAGCATTTCTCATTGCCAAGGCATGAAGGAAAAGAATAGCTACTGCAGGAAAGGCAAGGAAAACCACCAAGATCTTTCTCTCCTAAAGAACAAAAGACTCAAAAGATGGGAAAAAATGTCATCAAGCAATATTTTCTTTTCTCTTTAGAAAATAAGAAAAAAAAATGAGAATTTGAGAATTTTCAAAGGAATAAATGTGTTTGTGCATGTCTTTAATTGAGCCATTTTTTTTCTTATTGTTAAGATTTGAGAGTTCAAATATTTTGGATAAGTCATTCATCAGATATGTGATTTGCAAATATTTCATCTCAGTCTGTGACTTGATTTCTCTTTTTCTTATCAATGTATTTTATAGAACAAAAGTTTTTAACTTTTATAAATCACAATTTATCATTTTTTGTATCATAGATTGTACTTTTGGTGTCATGTCAAAAAATTATTTCCCTAACTTATGCTCAGGAAAGTTTCCTCTATGATTTCTTCTGTAAGTTTTACAGTTTTATATTTTTCAATTAGGTCTGTGATCCTCTGTGAGTTTTTTTGTTTGTTTGTTTAAGGTGTGGGTTTAAAGTTCAGCTCAATTTTCTTTTTCTACATAGGGATATCTAATTGTTCTAACACATTTGTTGAAATGAATGTCATTGAATTGCCATTGTACTATATTTTCATGTATCTATTTTTGGGCTTTCTATTCCCTTTCATTGATCTGTGTCTATCCTCTTCCCAATATCACACTGTTTTTGTCACTGTATTTTTTTAAAGTAAATCTGGAAATCAGGTAGTGTGAATACTCCAGTTTTGTTATTTATTTAAAAAACTGCTTTGACTATTCTATCTCTTTTAATTTCTGTATAAATTTTAGAATAAACTTATTAACATCTATCAAAAATCCTTCTGGGGTTTTGATTGGGATTACACTGTGTCTGCAGATCAAGTTGGGGAGAATTAGCACCTAAACAATATTGAGCCTCAAAATATAGTAACATGGAATATATCTCCATTCAGTTAGTCCTTCTTTGATCATTTTTATTCATAATTTATAATTTAAAGCATATACATTTTGTTTTTATTTTATTAGATATATAAATAAGGACTTTATTTTTTTGGTGCTACTGTAAGTGGTACTTCAAAAATTTTAAATTTTAATGTTCACCATTAATTGATTTTTGTATGTTGACCTTGTGTCCTGTAACCTTCCAGTTTTAGATGTTTTTTGGTAGGTTCTTTGGGGTTTTCGTTTTCATATCGAATATGCCATTAACATAAAGTTACCTTTTTTTCCCTAATTTCTATGTCATTTATTTATTTAACTTTATTGCTTTGGCTAGAATTTCTACTACAATGTTGAATAGTAGAGGTGAAAGGAAATCTGCCATTTCCCCAATCTTGGTGGGAGAACAAGTAGTCTTTTATTATTAAGTAGGATGTTAGATATGGGCTTTTTGTGGCCACCTTTTGTGATATTGTGATTTATAATAAGAAATTATATTTGATCTTTCTTCTCATTCCTGGCATGAAGCTCCTAATACTTTTGGAATTTCCAAAGTGATGAGAGAGATAAAGGTGTCTTTTGTTATTCATAACAAACCCCTTTCAACCACACCAGAGTTTATGTCAATGAGGTAACCTTTGAAAAGCCCCTAAGTGTGGGGGCTGAATGTCAGAGAAACCAATCATGTGGTTAGAGGATTGGAACTTTCAGCTCCACCCATCAACCTCCAGGGAGTGGAGGGTAGGGGTTGAATTAATCACCAATGGACAGTGATTTAATCAACCGTGTCTTAGTAATGAAGTTGCCATAGAAACCCAAAAGGACAGGGTTTGGAGAGTTTCCAGGTTGGTGAACAAGAACACGTCCTTCCTGATGCACTCTAAAATACATGGAGATAAAAACTTTGTGTTTGGGACACTTCCAGACTTCACCCTGTACATCTGTTCATCTGGCTGTTTATTCATATTCTTTAATATCCTTTGTAATAAACCAGTAATATAGTAAGTAACATGTTTTCCTTAGTTATGTGAGCTGTTCTAGAAAATTAATTGAATGTGAGGAGGGAGTATGAATACTTCCAATTTATAGCCAGTTGGTCAGGAGCACGGGGGATGATTGTGTTTGGTATCTGAAGTGGGGACAGTTTGTGAAACTTAACACTTAATCTGTGAGATCTAAACGATGAAATATTCTTGCATTCTGGGGCAATCCCCACATCATTATGATGCATTATTTTATTTTATATTGCTAGATTCAATTTACTAATACTTTGTGGAGATTATGTGCATCTATGTTAAAAAGAGGTATAGGCCTGAAATTTTGTTTATTTGTTTGTTTTTCCTTCAATGCTATTTTCTTGTTTTTGTATTAGGGTAGTGCTGATATCACAAAATAATTTGGGAAGTGCTCCCTGCTAAATTCTGAAAAGATTGTGTAAAAGTGGTATTATTTCTTCCTTAAATTATTGGTAGAATTCACCAGAGAAATTATCTGGTCGAGGACTTTCCTTTGTGGGAAGATATTTAACTACAATTCAATTTATTTAATAGATGTGGTGATAATCAGATTGTCTGTTTTCTCTTTAGTGGGTTTGGTAGTTTTTTTTCCAAGGAATTTAACTATTTCATTTATGCTTTCAAAATCTATTGTCATAGAGTTACTCATTGTATTCTGTTATTATCCTTTTAATGTCTATGGGATCTGTAGTGTTGTGGTACAGTATCTTTCGTTTTAGATATTGGTCATTTGTGTCTATTTTTTTCTTGGTCAGTCTGACCAGAGTCCATTAATTTTATTTTATTTCCTCTTTGTCTCAAAAAAAATATGTATATTTTTTGGTTTTATTGATCTTCATTGTTTTTCTCTTTTCTAATTCATTGACTTCTGCTCTATATTTTTCTCTTCCTTCTTGCATTGAGCTTAATTAACTCTTACTTTTCTAATTTATTGTGATAGAAGCTTAGAATACCTATTTGAGATCTTTCTCCTTTTGCAATATAATCACTTAATGCTATAAATTGTCCTCAAAGAATTACTTTAACAGTATCCAACAAATTTTAGCATATTGTATATTTTATTTTCATTTAATTAAAAAAAAATAAAATTTCCTTTGATATTTACTTTTTGACCTACAGGTTATTTAGACATGTTATTTACTTTCCAAATATTTGAGGATTTCCAAGATACATTTATTATTGATTTCTAGTTTTATTCTCCTATAGTCTGAAATCAAAATATTTTATGATTTTTATTGCTATAAATTTGTTAAAGTTTATTTTATTGCCCAAAATAAGGTTTGTCACAATGGATTTTCCATGTGTACTGGAAAATAATGTGGATTATGTTATATTCTGTTGTTGTTGAATTTTTATATATATGAATTAGGTTAATAGTGTTATTTGGTTCTATATCCTAACTGGTTTTCTGCATAGTATTTCTAGCAATTACTGAGAAAGGAATGTTGAAATATCCAACTATAATTATGGATTTCTCTATTCTTTCTTTCAGTTCTGTTTTTGCTTCATGTATTTTATGCACTTTTAGACACATGCATATTTAGGATTATTATATATTTTTGGAGAATTGATCTTTTTATCCTTATGCGATGCCTCTGTAATCCTTCATAATAGTCCTCATTCTAAAGCCTAATAGAATAAAAACCACTCTGGTTTTCTTTTAGTTAATACTTTCATGCTATATTTGTGTATCTAGTTTTTTATATGTAAAGGAGTTTTCTTCGAGACAATATTTGGTTCTTGTTTTATTGTTTGTTTGTTTTTATCCAATCCGGAAACCATTGTCTTTCAACTAGTGTGTTTAGACTATTGACATTGTAATTCTTAACATGATTGAATAAAAATCTACTATTTTGCTAGATATTTTCTATTTGTTTCATAGGTCATTATTTTTTCCTCTTTCTCTGTCTGCATTTGATTTAATTTAGCATTTATATGACTGTATTTTATCTTCTTTATTAACTTATTAATTCTATATATTTTTAAAAATTTGGTGCCACCTTAGGGTTTACAATATACACCCTTAATTTCTGTCTGCCTTTAGGTAACATATTTTCACATGCAATGTAAGAGCCTTTTAACATGGTGTTCCCAGTTCCTTGCTCCTTTTCTTTGTACTATTTTTTGTCACATAATTTACTTTCATTTATGCTATAAACGCAGAATATATTGCTACTACTTTTGTCGTAGACAAACAGTTATGTTTTAGAGTAATTAATGCAGGGAATGTTAATTTTATTTCTATCTTCAGTTATTCCTTTTCAGTATTTTTTATTTCTCTATGTAGATCTAGTTTTCTACCTAATATCATATTCTTTTTTCATGAAAAAAAATCTCTTTAACTTTCCTTGTAGTTCAAGTTTACTGGAAATAAATTCTCTTGTTTTTCTTTTAGACATTATTTATTTATCTTTTATTTTTAATAACATTTTTATTGAGATATAATTCACATACCATAAAATGCAAAGTTTAAAGGGTACAATTCAGTGGTTTTAGAATATTAACAAAATTATACAACCATAGCCATTATCTATTTCCAGAACATTTCCATCATCCTGAATAGAAACACTGTACCCATTAGCATCAGTCCTTATTTCCCCTTTCCTCTATCCCTGAAAAACTACTAACCTATTTTCTGTCTCTATGCATTAGCCTCTTTCATTTGGCCTTTTGTGTCTGGCTTTTATTTATTTATTTTTTTATATGATATAGTGCTGAAAAATGATGATGAAGAGAATAATAGTTAACTTATTATAGGCATTGCTATTTTTAGGCCAATTGTATTCTATAGTCCCAGCAGTGTCCTTAAGGGGTTTGCTTCTTGGGAGCTAAGATACTTAAAGTACAGTTTTCAGCCCAAGTGACATTCTACTCAAACTATTAAAGTATGTTACTTAATGTCTAATCTACATAATGTGTTGGTTATGTATTAAGTTACTTGATGAAAGATAGGGAAAGGAATGAAATGAAAAAAAAACCACTATCATTTATTGAAGACATTATTCCTCAGGACTTACATATACATGGTTATATTTAATGCCATGAAAACCCTGTGGAGAGAGGTACTAAGTGCATCTCTATTTTTATAAAACCATGCCTAAGTATTCACAGTTAGTACATGGAGGTTTCAAACCCAGGATTTTTGAAATACATGCAATATTCTTTCTAACACACTTTTATACAATTTTTTAAATTGTATTACTAATAAATAACAAAATTAATGAAGGTATTATACTTCTCAATAGGCTTACAGTACCTAATTATGCATTGCAGTTATAAAATAAACAAAATTATTTATTTAGACTTATTTTAAATAATTGTGATAATGTTGTATTTACCTGACCTACTGCTCTTGAAAAGCAGAACCCTTAACTTTGACTCACTCTCAGCCCGAGCCATCATTGGAATGTGGAATAACTCCTTGTATAGGGTTCCTCCAGAAAAACAGAAACAATAGAATGTATGTGTGTGTGTGTGTATCTAAATACACATGCACGCGTGCACGCACGCGCACACACACACACACACACATACACACACATATATGAGAGAGAGATTTTAAGGAATTGACTCATGTAGTTATGTAGGCTGGAAAATCAAAAATTTGCAGTGTAGGTCAGCAGGCTGGAGACCCAGGAAAGCGCTGCTTCTATAGTTCAAGACCACAGGCATTCTGCTGGCAGAATTTCATTTCTTTGAGGAGGTCAGTCTTTGTTCTAATTAGGCCTGCAACTGGTGGATGAGACCCACCCACATAATGGAAGACAATTTGCTCTATTCAAAGTCTTACAATTTAAATGTTAATCTCATCTAAAAACACCCTCAGAGAATCAGCCAGAATAATGTTTGACCATATTTTTGGATACTGTGACCCAGTCGAGTTAAGAACTAAAATTAACCATCAATCTTTCCTTAAGGGCTTCTCCTAAAAATTGTCTGACAGCAAAGAAAAACAGTCCCTGGTCAACTGTGGATCTTAGTTCTTCTTAGCCTTTTTTCCTCCTCCCCGTAAAAGAAAATTGCTTTTCTGCCTAACATTTGAAAAGTTTGCAAATCTTATGATCAGAGCATTCTTCTGATTACAGTATTCTCTCTGCCCCTATTACAACAATCTTTTAAAATAAAATGTCTCCTTTCCTGCGTCCACACATCTTTTTTATTATTTGCCAATCTCATGTAGTGCAGAAAAACATGTGAATTCCAAATTAATGGCATAATTATGATTCTATTTTATTTTGGTGGTTCCTGAATATGCTCCCAATGTAGGTAGCTCCTTTATTGATTAAACAAAATTGCAAAGAAGTAGATGACTGAATGAAAGGCAAAAGTTCTGACGATTTTTTTTTTTTTTTGAGCTGGGTTACAAATAACCTTTGACCAGACTTACATCGACTAAAGTTCTTTTTAAAATTCTGCTGATGAGAAATGAATATCATTTAAAATTAACCAATTTTAAGGCCTCTGCTGAGATTTATTTTTTTGACAGTTAACAAAAACACCCAGAAATTAGCATTTTGGTAAAATCTTTATTTTAAGATGCCTCTTAGCCAAAGGGATTGTCTGTACAAAAACATCACCCTATTTACAATGACTTTCTAAATCTGAACCTATTGAATAATAAGCACTGACTGTGTTTGCCTTCCTAATGCACCACAATTTACTATGAAGCTGGCTTTCTTGAAAAGGTCAAAATGCATGAAGAGCTGAATTTCAATAGGGAGACATACATAAATTTGAAGCAGAATGGAATTGGGTTTTTCGAATAGAAATAGAAAGTAAATTATAGGAATGTGAGTTATCTAAGTAGGTAACACTTCCAGGCCCCGCCCCCCATAAAAAACACATTTTTTCCAGACTATCTTATTTTTTTGGTAAGGCACTAGTCAGTCTGATATCAAGTATATTATTTATTCTTTTAAATAAAACACTTTATTTTGTTCCAAGGACTTAAATAACTGTAGTTATTGCATACCAATTCTCAGAAAATCACTAAGTGAAAGGACCAATAGCCTTTTAACGTATTGAACATTTCTAGGTATATTAGGTATATTCTGATAGTTACTATAGAAAAATGCTACTTCTAATCAGGTAGACAGACCAAGAAGAGAAAAGTGATGAAATTGTAGAATCTGATTTTGGCTTTTTCCAAGGAATTCCTTTCCTTACCTGATTTTGGTAGTTCTGCTAAAATTGATTTTGAGTATAAGTAAATAGTAGATATACACAATATGACTAGTATAGTACATTCCAAACAGATGCTTTTCATGACTGTTCACTTAGGCTCATAGTGGTAACTTTAAAATTAGACAAAGCGGGTGATTTTTAATTTCTATAATTTGCTTCTTGTAAGAAACACTAACATTTCTCAAAAATGATCATTTAAAAAAACTGTAAATATATGTCTTCTTCCTGTTCAGTAGAAGGCCTCACAGTGTTTTTCCGACTTAGCGGTAACTCATTTCGTGCTTATGTGATAAGATCCAGAGCTCTGTCTTTGAATAGTAATTCTTCAATAGTTTTACATGAAAGAAATCAGACTTATGTACCCCTTTTGGTAGACTCAATTGTGTGAATATATTGTGGGTTGCATTACATACCTAGTTAATGCAATTATTTTTTCTTTAAGTTGTTGGCTGCCTCAGTGTGGACAACACGGAAGTTGTGCGTGTGTGTATATATATATATCTATATATATTTTATATATATATATATATAAAATATAATCTATTATATAAAAAGTTTATTTTTTAAAATATAAACAGCCAAATTAATAAAAGGTCAAATAATGCTCTTTTGGTCTCCTGATCATTGTACTCTGAATGAGTTAATTCAACTCTTTACAGCACAGTGCCAAAGAAACCAAAATTTTTCTTTTACAGTTGATATGCAATATTATATTAGTTTCACATGTACAACACAGTGATTAGATATCTACATAATCAAGTGGTCACCCCTATAAATCCAGCATCCATCTGACACCATGGTTATTAAAATATTCCTTATGCTATACTTTACATCCCCATGACTATTTATAACTACCAATTTGCAATTCTTAATCCTTTTCCCTTTATCAACCATCCTCAACTCCTCTCCCATGTTCTCTGTATCTATGAGTTTGCTTCTGTTTTGTTTGTTCATTTATATTGTTCTTTAGATTCCACATATAAGTGAAATCATATGTCATTTGTCTTTCTCTGTCTGACTTACTCCACTCAGCACAATACTGACTAAGTCTATCTATGTTGTTGTAGATGGCAATATTTCATTCTTTTTTTTATGACTGAGTAATATTCCATTGAATATATGTATTACCTCTTCTATAGCCATTCATCTATTGATGGATGCTTAGGTTGCTTACATACCTTGGTTATTATTTTGTTTCCATTTCCATAAAATATATTTTCCCATTTCTTTATTTTCAATCTCTGTGTGTCTTTTGAACTGAAGTAAGTCTATTGTAGGCAGCATATGTAAGGGTCTTGTTTCCTTATCCATTCAGCCACACTATGACTTTATTTTTTTTTATTTTTTTTTGTATTTTAAAGATTTTTTATTAAAATATAGCTAGCATACGATATTATATTATTTTCAGTTGTACAGCATAGTTATTCAACTTTTATATAACTAAAGAATTAATCATCATTACAAGTCTAGCAACCATCTGACACTATACAACACTATCACAATATTATTGGCAATATTCTCTGTGCTGTATATTACATCTCCATGACTTATTTGTTTTATACCTGGAAATCTGATTCTCTTATTTCCCTTCACTGGTCCCCCTTTTTAAAATTTTTGTATTTTTAGTTTTTCAATTATAGTTGGATTACAATATTATATTAATTTCAGGTGTACAGCACAGTAATTAGACATTTATATAACTTAGGTGATCACCTGATAAATTCAGTAACTATCTGACATCATACATAGTTATTACAATACTACAGACTATATTTCCAATGTTATAATCTACATTCCTATGACTATTTTGTAATTACCAATTTGTATCTTTAATTCCCTCCCCACTCACACCTCTCACCACCATCCCCTAATCTGACAAACATCAAAATGCTCTCTGTATGTATGAGCATGATTCTGTTTTCTTTATCCTATTTTGTAGATTCTACATATGACATTTGTCTTTCTCTGTCTGACTTGCTCCACTCAGAACAATACCCTCTAGGTCCGTGCATGTTGTTGCAGATGGCAATATTTCATTATTTTTCATAGTTGAAATATATATCTCGCCTCTTCTTTATTCATTCATTGATAGATTTCCAGGATACCTCCATATGTTGGCTACTGTGAATAATACTGCAAGGAACAAATGGATTCATATGTCCCTTCAAAGTAGTGTTTTGGATTTCTTCTGATAAATACCCAGAAGTGGGATAACTGGGTTCTTCTTTGTCTCTTAGTATAGGCTTTGTTTTACAGTCTATTTTGTCTGGTGTAAGTACTGCTACATGAGATTTGTTTTTGTTTTTTTTTAGTTTTCATTTTCATGAAACATCACTTTTCATCCCCTTAATTTCAGTCTGTGTGTAATTTAATCTGAAGTGAGTCTCTTGTTCGCAGCATGTGTAAGAGTCTTGTTTTCTTATTCATTCAGGCATCCCATTTTTTAATTAGAGTATTTAATCATTTACATTTAAAGTAATTGTTGCTGTATATATAGTTGTTCCCATTTAATTATTCATATTTTTAATCTCTTCTTCTTCTTCTTCTTCTTCTTCTTCTTCTTCTTCTTCTTCTTCTTCTTCTTCTTCCTCTTCCTCCTCCTCCTCCTCCTCCTCCTCCTCCTTCTCCTCCTCCTCCTTGTACTCTTCCTCCTCCTCCTTCTTCTTTGTCCCTCTAACATTTCCTGTAATACAGACTTGGTAATGATGAACTCCTTTATCTTTTTCTTGTCTCTGAAGCTCCTTATCTGTCCTGTGATTCTAAACAATAATTTTGCTGGGTAGAGTAACTTTGGTTGTAGATCCTTGCTTTTCATCAGTTTGACTATTTGATGGCAATCTCTCTGGCCTGCAACATTTCTGCTGAGAAATCAGCTGACAGTCTTATGAGAGATCCCTTGTAGGTAACTAATTGCTTTTCTCTTGCTGCTTTTAAAATTCCCTCCTTGTCTTTAATCTTTGGCATTTTAATGATGATGTTCCTTGGTGTGGGCTTCTTTGGGTTTATCTTGTTTGGGACTCTTTGTGCTTCTTATGCTTGTATGTCTATTTCCTTCATCATATTAGGGAAATTTTCTGTCATTATTTCTTCTTTCAGTAATTATTTCAAGGAATTGAAATAGATTTTCAATTCCTTTCCCACTCTCTTCTCTATCTTGTACCTTGTAATGCATATGTTGATATGCTTGATATTGTACCAGAGGCCCCTTAAACTATCTTCAGATTTTTGGATTCTTTTTTCTTGTTGCTGTTGTGATTGGGCATTTTCTGCTACCTTATCTACTAAATGGCTGATTCATTCCTCTGCTTCATCTAATCTACTGTCAATTATTCCTAAGTTATTCTTCATCTTAGTTATTGTATTCTTCATTTCTGACTCATTCTTTTTTGTTTTCTATCTCCACTTCTACGTTTTCTATCTTTTTGTTTAAATTCTCATTGAGTTCAACTTCTCTTCCCCTAAGTTCATTGAGCATCCTTATAACAAGTGTTTTGAACTCTGAGTATTGTAGATTGCTTGTCTCCATTTTGTTTAGTTCTTTTTTTGAAGCTTTGTTCTGTTATTTCATTTAAGACATGTTTCTTTGTCTTCCCATTTTGCAGCCTACTTGTGTTTATTTCTATGTATTAGGTAGGGCTTCTATGTCTCCCGCTCTTAGGAGAGTGTCATTATGTAATACATGTTTTGTGGGACTCAGTAGCACAGTCTCCCTGGTCACCTGAGCCGGGTGCTCGAGGTATGTTTCTTTTATGGGTTGTGTGTGCCTTCCCATTGTAGTTGATCTTTGTTTGGAGTTTTTATGTCAATGAAAGGAATTGGCCCTCAGGCTGATTGGTTGTAAGGACCAGTTGATGACTAGAATAGAGGTATTTTATGCTGAGACTGACCCTGCAGAGCAGGATTCTCTTTAGCTGGGTTCTGGTGCCTGCCAAGTCTGCCCTATCATCCTCTGATGAGGCGCTGAGTTTTACTCCAGCTCAGATTGAAGCCAGCTCCGGGGTGTGTAGACTACAGCCTCCTGGGAGTGACCCCACTGAAGGTTAAGATCAGTTACAGCCTGTGCTCTGCCCAGGGCCATTTGGCATGAGCAACCAAGCAATCTGCAGATGTTTGCCATCTATGCTGGGTTTGGATGTGCTTCAAGTGGCCAATCTACAAACTAAATCTGGCTGTCACCACTAGTGCTGGACTTGAAGTATCTCAGTGAGAGGTATTGGGCATGCTGAGTTTAGTTTATGCTGATTTAAGTTTTTTGAACTTTTGAGAGATTTTAGGCAATCGCATGGCATGAGCTAAGACAGGAAGTTCGTATGCAAAATCCATTGAGAGTGTCTTTGATGGTTCTTCAAGTTGGGCAGGGCAGAGTCTCAGGGAATCTTCAGGGCCAGGCGATCAGTGTTAGCCAGGTTGATGGAGACTGAGATATGTGGCCACCTTTATCTGCAAGCAGCATGGTGTGAGAGCTCAACAAAGGAACAATGGATTCTGCCAGCACTTCTTTCTGGGAGAAAGCTCCCCCTCCACTCTTTGCCCTGAAGGCAGACAACTCAGTTCCTTACCATATGTCCCTGGTGCCTTTCAAGCTGCTTCCCCAGCACTGGAGCTCAGAGCTAGCAAGTCCATCAGCAAGTAACTTCACTCTCAAGCCTTTTAAGAGGAATGTCTATAACTCCAGTGGCCCTTCATCTCACTCAGCCACATTCTTTGCTGTTTTTTACTGCCAAAAATTGTGGAGACTTCTTTTCCCAGCACTGAAACACTGGGTTGTAGAGCCTTTTTTGGGCCAGAATCCCTCACTCCACTGGGGGGATCTCCACAATGGAGATACCCCTTCTGATTCTCACCTGCCACATGTGGGTGTAGGACCAGCTTGTTCTGTGTTTTGACCCTTACTAACAGTCTGGAGTTGTCCTATTCTGTGTGTCACTGGTTGTAGGATTTCTATTTAGCTAAACTTTAGGTGATTCTCAGTGATTACTGTTATGTAGTTTAGTTGTAATTTTGATGTGGTTGTGAGAAGAGGCAAGCACAGTGTTGACCTACTTTGCCATCTTGACCAGAAATCTCATTCCAGTAGTTTTTAAGGACTATTTTTGTCATCAACCTTACCAACA
Source organism: Pteropus vampyrus (assembly GCF_000151845.1). Classification (NCBI taxonomy): domain Eukaryota; kingdom Metazoa; phylum Chordata; class Mammalia; order Chiroptera; family Pteropodidae; genus Pteropus; species Pteropus vampyrus. Next base: position 227,121 of record NW_011889466.1, read on the forward strand.
TATTCATTTCAGAATAAGAAATTGATCTTACTCTTCAAACATGGAGGAAAAATCCTAGAGTAGGTATTTCCTTAAAGGTTAGATTATAAGGCATAATCATCTCAAAATAAAGAGTATCATTATAGTTAGCAACAAGTATAAACTATAGAAGTTAAGTTACACTGAAAAGTATTTGCTGAATACTTCTATGGGTTTTGGTCTGAATTTTGTTAGCTTTTGGGAAAGCTAGTTTTTAAAAAAAATCTGTATATTATTTTTTGGAAGTAAATTATCTCTTGTGACAACAAAATGATATAAAATTATCAAATACAAAATTCTTCATATGCCAACTGGTAACCTAATGACTCCATGGTATAGGATACAATGAGTGTAGAAAACTAGTTTGAGTTAAATTATCCTCTTCTCATTAAACATACAGTGTGATCCATAAAATATAGAACCTAATGGTAAAGAACTAACTTGTATTTTACTTCATTTTTCTCCAACTCAATGCAGTGAGCCAAGCACTGAAGGTCAGGGGACTTTGATTCTAATTTTATCATATTCTAATTGTTTGATCTTCCTGGGAGTTTTAAACCAAATCTCTTAGGTCCCTGTTCTAAGAGTGACTCAGAGGTTCTGCCCAGCATGTTTCCATGTTAATCCTGATTGCACTTGAAAAGAGAGTTCTTTTGGATAAGATGTTCCACATTTCAGGCACTACAATTTTGTTAAACAGTCAAAAATATAAAGTATGGTCTTTTCTACATTTTTCTAAGATTATTTTTATGAAAATTATCTTGATTACCTAAGGTTGATCCCAGCCTGAAGTTAAAATAGAGAAAGATAATTTTCTTTTCCTTCAATACAGTTTTATTTTGACATATTTATCAAAGCGTTTGCATACAATCTTCAGAGGTTCAATTTTAGTACATAGATCATCTTTTATCACAAGAAATTAAGCAGGAGGTGCCCATCTTGAGTTTGCTTGTTTCTTGTCATAGCAAAGAATACAAAGAATGTATTAGGATTTATTATTTCATATATTTAATATCTATCTAATATAGCCAGAAAAAAACAACACAGAAGACATGATTAACATTTATACTCAAGTAAGAAAATGTATTTGACTTAAATAATTCTAGTATTAAGACCTTCATTTTGTTTTCCTACCTTATAGTAAAAATAAAATAAAATAAAATAAAATCACATTTTCCATCTCCCCTGCAACACTACCTTAACCTCCATCCCATGCACTTCTTAATTCTGCTGTTCTCTTTTCACTCCATTTATGGAGTAGGTCAACTGGATTTTGAAAAGACTTAATAGAACTATGGGGTATTAAAATGGAAAATCTGATATAATATCTTGGAACATGTAGTCCATTGAGGAATGCACAAAATGCAGCCAAAGACTTATGCATACACACACACACACCTAAAAATACAAATGACAAAAACTCAAAAATATACCTAAAATATTTGGTACAGAGATGTAGATATATATTACATATGAGACAAATTTAAGATTAATGTATTCTCAGAAAATACCACAGGTAATCAGTTGATCAGAATTCTGCTATTAAGAAATGTCACTATTTAGTTTACATAAGCCCTATCATATACTGGTAATAGATATTGGTTTGTGAAAATATTAAGGTTTTTCTGAGAAATGCAAATTGTGAAATTTTAATATACTTATGAAATTTAAGCAGATTATCATTTTGTTTGATTGGTAGATTTAATGACTGATCTTCCCTACTTGGATTCTTGCCCATCCTCTCTTGTACTTAATTGCTGAGAGGTTATTGTTGTCATTGGAATAACTATAAGATTTTATGAAGGGATTCAGTGTAATGCATGTTTTAAACCAAAGAAGAAAAATAGGAGGCTGGTGTGAAAAAAGAGATATTATTCTAGATAGGGAAAACTGCATCGGATGAGGAGTCCATTAGTAATATACTAGAGAGAAATGTAGTTTTGTTTTGAGAAGAGAATAAAAACAAATGTATGCTAAAACAGAGTAATATTTACGACTTGCCCTTTAAATACTTTCCTTCACTCAAACTACATAAGCCATGCATATTCGATTGAATAATTAAAACCACATAGATTCATATAAAGAAAAGCTGAATGGTTTTCTTTTATCCCAAGTATCCCACCACTTCCACCATCCCAAGGTAATCAGTGATAACAGTTTCTTGTATAATCTCTACATTCTGTCCTATGATTACACAACTGTATAGTATATATATTTTCTTTGTTTTTAATATTTTTTCTGATACTTTCTTTTTCTTCTACTAGAGATATCCTGTTTATCACTCTGGATAAATTCTTAAACATATAGCTAAATTCATAGAATGGATATACTGTGCCTTTTTAATATTTTATGTTCTCTTGGAAGTGTGTTCTTGGGACTATTTGGGGAGGAATGGTAGAGGTTAATGTACAATTTGGCTGAGATAATTTTGGCCGAGACACTGGCAAAGTAGGTGATGACTTTTCTACCAATGTTAGTAAATGCATCTGATGGAATAGATACTTAAGAGAATTTTTGGCCTGTCACTGGCACTCTTGGTGTGTCAGTGTAGAAATGCTTATATTCTATGCCTTTTTCTCAAATAATTGTCGGCAAGGTAGAAGTTATTAATTTTTATTTGAAACTAACATTTCAAATATGATATTTTAGGAGTATGAACAGTTTCAGTGATGTGAAAATGGAATGGTTTGAATGACTCTTCAATGTAGAAGCTTTTCTTTTCTTTTTTTATTTTGAAAGAGGGAAATACTGAATAATGGCATGACTTACTGAAAGAGCATCTGAGATTGAACATAAAATTCAAATTGCTGAGAGCCTTTAAGTTCATGAATTACAGGAATATAACTTGGAAAACAGGAGGAAAAGCTTGGGAAAAGGGCTAATACCGTGTGAATGCTCTTTTACATTATTCAAAAGACTCCCATTTAAATAAAACACTCTAGAATGAAAGCCGAGGCAAAGAACGAAATTGACTAAGCGATTACAAATGATATGGCATTTTTATCTATGACTTCCAAATGAATAGCAACTGATTATACCTATGGATTTCACTTTTAAGAATAGTAATGTCACTTTGTAAAATTCGGATTAACTTCTAACAATATATGATTAAAAAGAAACTTGAATACTAAAAAAATAATAAAAATCACCAACTGGGTTTACAAATACAATAAAAAGCAAATAAACTTGCCTTTACATTTTTGATATATTATACATTTTTTCATTATCTAACAGAATTAAAGTTTTCTAATTTACTCTTCACAAACCAATTAGAAAACTCATTATGGAATCACAGTATTTAATACCTTCTTAGCCAGTAATAAAATGCTAAGTATCATGTAATTGTAAAGATACCACAAACTAACAGAATCACTCAAAAATTATGAAACAATTCAAAGTTCATGAGAATAAGGAAAACACAATCTCTATAATAAATAGAAAAACATATTTTAAAAATTGTTGGTGATTCTAAAGAGATCAGGCAGAGAAAATTATGACTTCATTTATGCATTCATTCAACCAACCAAGTAATGAATAAATAATGTTAGTGGAGATGAAAGTTAAAAAGAAGTATATTGCCTTTGACTTTAAAAAGTTGCAAGTTAGTAGGAAGGAAAAAATTGCATAAAAATATGCAATAAGTGCAATACATTATGGAATTCAAGTACCACTATTACAGTGGTAAAGATGAACTCTCCAGAAGAGAGAAATATTATTCCAGCTGTTGAAGGCTGGGCTCCTTGAATATAGACTCTCAGACAAAGATTAGCATGCTGGGATTTTATTAGCGAGTTCTTTCAGAATTAACACCTGTTGGGTGAAAAGGAGGAAACAAGATTGCACAAAAGTAACAGATATTAGACTTATTGTGGTGACCATTTTGCAATATATACAAATACTGTTGTTATGTTGTACACCCCAAACAAATATAATGTTATATGTTAATTATACCTCAATCAAAGAAAGAATTTGGGCTACAAAAGTTGTCCTCAGAGCAAGACTCAGCCAACCTCAGGTGCTTTGTGGAACTAGGATGGCTCTTCATAATTATTCTGAGTTTTGGTGAGGGGTATGGATATTTATTTCCCTTGTCTACCAGTCACTGAACACAGGGGCATAACTTTGTGTGACTAGATTCTCTTTAGATGAAAGTAATTCCTGGATAGGAATGTCAGCCAAAAGGACTTCCAGCAGTCATGGGCAGGGGAGCAGGAGAGTGTAGGAGACAGTACAATGTCCACTACACAGTCGAAGAAGTCAAATTATTATAACTCTAAAAATGTTTATTAATTACTAATTATTTCATCTAACCTAATTATCTTTACCTGATCAAACAAAGAAGTTAAATTACTTGTTCAAAGACACAGAGCTGGAGATAAATTTGAAGCTAAACCTTACTTGATTGTTCTTTCCATTACTCATTCTAATACAACTAAAGCTTTCCATATGCAAAGTGTTGAAACAAGCAAAGGCAAACAAAACAAGAAGCAAAACAAAAACAAAAGCTGAAGCATTCAACTCATTGATAAAGGGTAGGAAAACTGTATTTGAACTTAAATAAATAGTTGTTTTATCAGTAAACCCCATGTAAATACATCTAAAGTTTAAACATTTTTCATAAATATATGTAACATTGACATATATTAGTCAACAAACAAACACACTGGGAGTTGAAGAGTAAAAAGATAATGCATGCAATCACCATTGTTCCCAATCACTGCCATTTCAATATGATATTTCTTCTCCAGGAGAAGCCTTATATTTATGGCTCAGGGAGCAAGAAAGAGAACACCTAACAGTCAGAGAAAGAGAGCAATAAACTCCTATTCTGTTATTACTCTCAATTCTCTTTACCCAACCCCCCAGTAATCTCATTGTAGTGTCAACAAACACCCAACAGGAGCCACCGGGAGTCAAAAATCAAAACTAATGAACAAACAAAACAAAACCTAGACAAACTCATAGAAACAAAGAACAAACTGATGGCTGCCAGAGGAAAGCCAGGTGAAAGGATCTGTAAAAAAGGTAAAGGAGGATATAGCCAATAATAGTATGATAACTTTGCCCAGTGGCAGAGGGTTACTAGACATCGTGTGGTGATTACATTGTAAGATATATAAATGTAAAATCACTATATTGTATTCCTGAAAGTAATATAATATTATATGCCAACTATACTTTAATAGTAATAATAATAATAAAACAAAACTAAGAGGGGAGAAGACATTCTCTTAAAATATCATTTTGTTTTGTTTTTTTCTCCATTATCTTCTACTTCTTGGCTCTTGATGTAGGTGCTGTTGCAGATGTATGTGGCAGAGTAGTATAAATAAAATCCTGGGGCCAAAATGATCAGCCTCAGGAAACCATTAAGTTTCAAGAATAGTCTATCATATTTATGCTAATATTTACCATTTATATTTCTATTCCTTCATTCCTGATGTTCCAGGGTTTTATCTGGTATCATTTTCTTTTGGTTTAAATCACCACTTCTTATAGAAAAAATTTTCTGATAATAAATTTCTTAGTTTTCCTTCATCTGAAATTGTCTTACTTTCAACTTCATTCCTGAAGAATAGGGTTCTGGCTGATAGTTCTTTTCTTTCAGCACATTGAAAAATATTATGCCATTCCTCTTTGACTTCTATGGTTTCTGATGAGAAATTCACAGCTAAAATTATTATCGTATTAGTTTGCTAGAGCTGCCATGACAAAGTACCACAGACTGGATGGCTTAAACAACAGAAATTTATTTTTTCACAATTCTAGAGGCTAGAAGTCAGACATCAAGGTTTTGACAAGGTTAGATTTTTCCGAGGTCTCTCCTTTGTGGTAGATGGCTGTCTTTTTGTGTCTTTACATGGTCTTCCCTTTGTATCTGTCTTTGTTCAAATTTCTTCTTCTTATAAGGACACCAGTCATATTGGATTAGGGCCCAACCTAATTACCTCATTTTAACTTAATTATCTCTTTAAATACCCAAATAGAGTCACATTCTCAGGTTACTAGAAGTTAGAACTTCTACATGTGAAGTTTTGGGAATTATATTTCAGCTTATTACACTTATTTATATGTAATGTATCATTTTTCTTTGGCTTCTTCAAGATTTATTTCTGTCTTTAGTTTTTAACAGTCTAATTATGGTATGTTTGACACTGACTTCTTTCAATTTGTTCTGTTTGGAGTTTGCTGAGATTCTTGAATTTACTTAGATATATCCCATGTGGGAGCTACTCAGTGGTCAGTTTGAGATACAGGTTGTGGTCTGTTTGCTAGTTCATGTCTCAAAGTCTTTTGTATTCTGAATGGGGTTTAATCTACATATGTGCAGCTCAGGGATGAGCCCAGGATTTTATGAATGTCTTTATGGGATCAGCATTCCCATATTTCTCCTTTTCTGTAATAGTCTTAGAACTCTGTGTCTATATAGCCAGCTTTTGTAGTGGGGTACCAGCAAGCTCCCTTGAGTTCAGCTGCTTTCCTCAGTGTTTTCTTTATCCAGAGGAAACTCAGCCCTCTTCCTTTTCCCAGGTAACTTTTATCTTGTTCTATTAGGCACAGGGAAGATCAACAAGTCTCTTGCCTAAGTAGACATCCAACTGGTCAATTAATTACTACTTCTACTTCTTTTAGGCAGCTCTAATGGGCCACCATTACTTAGATTTAAGATTTGGTAAGATAACTATACTTCTCCAATGATTGGATCAAGAAAAGCCGTTAAAGTTTATTCCTAAGTTGAAGATTCATGACTGCCTTTTCTAGCCATTTAAAAATAAACTCAGAAGTGGAGATGAGATAGATAATAGTTGATAGTAGCAGCCAATTTCATGATCTCAGGGCAACAAATTCAACTCATCACCCTTTTATACAAGCATGTATGAATTGGTTAAACATTTCAGAAAATAATTTAGACTTCTACATCACAATTTATATCAAACTCTAATATATATTTAAAATGTAAATATTAAAATCCATAAAATGCAAGAAGGGAATGATTAGGGATGGGAATAGCCTTCCTAAAATATGAAGCATGTGGAAAAAATTTATCATAACAATATATGTCCCTTGAGGAAAATACAATTGAAGAGAAAAACATGTAATTAAAAATGTGTAATTCTACTATAATAAGATAATGGACTATTAATGTTTTGGAGCATATTTTTCCATGTTTCTAGTCCCTTCCTTTCTTCCTTCCTTTCTTCCTTCCTTTCTTCCTTTCTTTCCTTTCTTTCCTTTCTCTCCTTTCTCTCCTTTCTTTCCTTTCTTTCCCTTCCTTCTTTTCTTCCTTCTTTCCTCTCTCCATTCTCTCTCTCTCTTTCTATCTCTCCCTTTTCTCTTTCCCATCTCTTCATCTCCTTTTTTTCTCAGCAATATATTACTTTAAGAAACTCAGTCCCTTACTTTTAATAGTCACATAATAATCAATTGCATTTGTATTTTGAATTTTGTATAAGTTGGTAGGTAATTAGGTTGCTTCTAATTTTCACTATAAAACTCACAGTGTAAAGAATATCTTTAACTCTAGGATAAAATTTTAGAACTAAAATTGCTGGCTCGGAGGAAGCAAACGTTTTTAAGGTTGTTTTTTTTTCTTTCTATTTTGTACCAAGTTTAACTTCAAAGTACGTACGAATTTACACACTTAACAATGACGAAAATAGATAAAATAAGCTATTGTTTCTTCATCATGGACAAAAATTAATACTACAATTTCTTTCTATCTTTGTCAATATAAGTAACAGCTGACACTTTGTTTTAACTTTGTTTACATTTCTAACGACGTTGAATATTTTTAAAATCTCATCTTTTTATATCTACATCTTTGACCCATTTGAAGTTTATTTCTGTGTAGAATGTGAGCTAACTTAATTCTTTCCAAATGGCTAGCCAATTGTCTCAATACTATTTATTGAATAAACTTTCCTTTTCCTACTGAACTGAAATGCCATATTAATCATATAGTAAATTATATCTCATATTTAATTTTGTTTCTGGACTTCCTATTACATTCCATTGTTCAAGATGCTCGGACTGATTCCAGTACCAACCCATTTACTTACACTAATTTCATAATATAATTTACTACCCTATTATAAATATATATTCTAAAAATGCCCACATTATTATTTTTTTAATATTTTTCCAATTACAGTCAGCACACAATATTATCTTAGTTTTAAGTTTACAACATGGTGATTCAACATTTATATATCTTATGAAATGATCACTTGATAAATCTAGTACTCATGTAACAACATACACAGTTCTTACAGTATTATTGACTATATTCCTTATGTTATATTTTATATCCCCATGACTATTTTGAAACTACCAATTTGTACTTTTTAATCCCTTCTCCTTTCTCACCCTTCCCCTAACCCCTAATTCCTGTGACAACTATCAAAATGTTCTCTATCTATGAGTTTGTTTTTGTTTTGCTTATTCATTTGTTTTCTTTTTTAGATTCCACATATAAAAGTGAAATTAAATGGCATTTGCTGTTTTCTGTCTGAATTGCTTCACTCAGTACAATACACTCTAGATCCATCCACATCGTTGCACATAACAAGCTTTCATTCTTCTTTATGGTTGAGCAATGTTCCACTGTATATATGTACTACCTGTTCTTTATCTATTCATCTATTCATGGACACCCAGGTCGCTTCTATATCTTGGCTATTGTAAATGATATAGCAGCTCTATACAATGAACAAATATGTACACATATCTCTTCAAAGTAGTGTTTTGGGTTTGTTCGAGTAAATATTTAGAAGTGGAATTACTGGGTCCTTAATTTTCTCTTGTTGTAGCCTTTGTTTTAACATCTATTTTGTCTGGTATAAGTATTGCTCTACTATCTTTTTTTTTTTCACTTTCATTTTCATGAAATATCTTTTTCTATCTCTTTACTTTCAGTCTGTGTGTGATTTTTGATCTGAAGTAAGTCTCTTATAGGCAGCATATGTAAGGGTCTTGCTTTCTTATCTCTTCAGCCATCCTATCTTTTGATTGGAGCATTTAATCCATTATATTTAAATTACTTGTTGATAGATATGTAGTTATTACCACTTTATTATTCATATTTTTTATACTTTCTTCTTTTTCTTCTTAAAGAAGTCACATTAACATTTCTTGTAATACTGGTTTGGTTGTGATGAACTACTTTTGCTTTTTCTTATCTGAGAAGCTCCTAATCTGTCCTTTGCTTGGTAGAGTGGTCTTGGTTGTAGTTCCTCACATTTCATCACTTTGAATACTTTGTGCCAATTTTTTTCTGGCCTGCAAAGTTTTTGGTGAGAAATCAGCTGACAGTTTTATGGGAGTTCTCTTTTAAGAAACTAGGTGCTTTTCTCTTTCTACTTTAAGCATTTTCTCACTGTTTTAACTTTTGACAATTTAATTATGTGTCTTGGTGTGAGCCTCTTTTGGTTCATCTTGTTCGCTACTACTCTCTGTACTTCCTGGGCTTCTATGCCTATTTACTTGATCAGGTTAGGGATGTTTTCTCTCATTATGTTTTCAAATAAGATTTTAATTTCTTTCTCTTCTTCTGGTACCCCTATGATGTGAACTTTGGTACACTTGATGTTGTCCCAGAGGCCTCTTAAACTATATTCATTTTTTTTGTTTTTGGATTCTGTTTCCTTGTTGCTGTTCTGATTGGGTGTTTTCTGCTACCTTATCTTCTGAATTGCTAAATCAGTCCTCTGCTTCATTTAATCTACTGTCGATTCCTTCTAATGTATTCTTCATTTCAGTTATTGTATTCTTCATTTCTGACTGATTTTTCATGTTTTCTATCTCCATTTTTTTCTCTTTATTGAAGTTCTCACTGAGTTCATCTTTTCCCCTAAGTTTATTGAAAATCCTTGTGAGTGTTTTGAACTCTTCATCTGATAAATAGTTTGTCTCCATTTTGTTTAGTTCTTTTTCTGCAGCTTTATTCTGTTCTTTCATTTAAGACATGTTTTTCTGTATCCCCATTTTGGCTACTTCCTGTTGTTTTTTCTATGTATTAGGTAGAGCTGCTATGTCTACTACTCTTAGCAGTGTGGCCTTATGTAGTAGATGTCCTTTGGGGTCTAGTGGTACAGTTTCCTTGGTCACATGAGCTGAGTGCTCCAAGTGTGTCTCTTGTGTGGGTTGCATGTGCCCTCCTGCTGCGGTTGATCTTTGGTTGTTGTTTACACATCAGTGGAAGGAATTGATCCATGGAATCATTGGTTGTGAGGACTGGTGACTACAATAGAGGTGCTTTTGTACAGGGAAAGACCCTACAGAGCATGATTGGCTTTAGATTGTATTACCAAGTCAGCCCTGAGGATATGCTCACCTCGGTTGCAGCCCCAGGTGTTGCTCTGGCTCTGTCCTAAGCTGGCCACTGGTTGTGCTGACCCTAGGGCCTCCTGGAAGGGACCCTGCCACAGGTCAAGCTTAGCTGCCTTCTGTGCCTTTCCAGGGACAACCTGGTAAGAGTTACCAAGCAATCCACAGATGGCTACACACACACTTGGCTTGGCAGTGATTCTAGTGGCCAAGCTGTAACTAAAGTCAGCTGCTGCAAGTGCCGGGCTTGGGGCTGCTCAGCAAAAGGTATGGAGCACACTGAGGACAGATGCTGCTTTTTTGGGGTTTTCTGAACCTTTGTGAAATTTTCAGGAAGTCAGCAGCATGAGCCAAGACAGGCTGTTTTTATGGTAAAGTCACTGGAAGTATCTTGAGTGGTCCCAAAGTTAGATAGGTTGGTTTCTCCTGGAATCAACAGGGCTAGTTGATCAGTGATTGCCAGGTCAATGGAGACTCAGATATGGAGGCCACTTGTGTCTGCACACAGGGATGGGTAGGGTTCAACAAAAGAACAATGGATTCTGCCAGCACTTCTGTCTAGGAGAAGTGTCTCCAACGCCTGCCCAGAACCAGACAACTAAGTTCCTCCCCATTTGTACTTGACGTCTTTCAAGCTACTGCCCTGGCACTGGAGCTCAGACCAAGTGACTCCACCAGTAAATCTGCATGTGGCCTCTTAAGGGGAATGTCTGAGACTTCTGCCATCCTCCATCTCACTCAACCACATCTCTGTTGGCTTTCACAGCCAGAACTGGGGATTTATTTTCCCAGTATTGGAACTGTGGGCTGAGGGGAACAGTATGATATCAGGACTCCTTGACATTTTGGGGGGACTTACACTGTCTAGATATTCCTCTCAATTCTCAACTGCCACATGCAAGGGTGGGATCAGCCCATTCTGTGTTTCTGTCCATTCTACCTCTGTCAAGGTGGTCTTTACTGTATGTCCCCAATTATAGGAGTTCTATTCGGTGACTTAAGGCTATTCTCAATGATGGCTTTTCTGTATTTTAGTTGTAATTTTTATGTGGTTGTGAGGGGAGACAAGCACAGCATTTTTCTACTCTTCATTTTAACTGAGAGCTTCTCACATTATTCTTGCCAATTTTTATTTCAGAAAAACTTTATAGTTACTTTTTCAACTTCTAAAAAAATTAAAGTCCTATTGAAATTTTAATTTACATTTTATTAAATGTATACATTAATTTGTAGAGATTGTCAACTTTATGTCTCTTTTTTATTTATGAATATGCTATATTCCACCATTAATTAAAATATTATTTCATATTTTTATATACAGTTTTGTTGTTTAAAAAAATGACTTGCAGTGAACTTTTAAAAATCGTTGTACAAATATTTTTACATATAATTCAATTACCATGTTAAAAAAAAAAGCATCTGGTAATACTCAGAGATATACCAAAATGTTAATATTGGTTATTTCTTTTTTAAGGGGAATTATAAATTATTAATTTTTGTTAGCATTTTAAAATAATTTTGTTATTATACCATATAATTCATCCATTTAAGCATACAATCTTACGATTTTTTTAATATGTTCACAGGGTTTTGAATTCATCATCATCATCTAATTTTAGAACATTTTTTTATAATACCCCCCAAAAACCTCATACTCAGTAGCATTCTGTCCCTTTTTACTCCCAACTTCCATAGCCATAAGCAATCATTAATCTATTTCTTCGTCTATAGATTTGCCTATTCTGGATACTTCATATAAATTGAATTTATATAATATATAGTCTTTTGTGACCGGCTTCTTTTACTTAGCATGTGTCTTTAAGGTTTATTCCTATTGTAACACATATCATCAATTCATTCCTTTTCATAGCTAAATAAACAATCCATTGTATGGCTATACCACCTATTATTGTTCGTTCAGTGGTTCACAGACATTTTGGTTGTTTTTACTTTATGGATATTATGAATAATGCCACAATAAACATTCATTACCAAGTTTTCATGTGGATGTTTGTTTTCAGTTCTCTTGGATATACACTTAGTAGTGAAATTGCTATGTCATATGGTAACTCTATGTTTAACTATTTGAGGAACTGCCAGACTATTTTTCAAAGTGGCTGCATGATTTTACATTATCATCAGCAGTATATAAGCATTCTGATTTCTCCACATCCTCACAAATATTTGCTATTATCTGTTGTTTTTCTAAAGCCATCTTAGTGAGTGTGATGTGGCATGCCATTGCGATATTTTTTCTTAATACTCTATAATGCTCACATTCTTCTTTTTAATGGAAAAAAAAACTTATGTTCATAAAAGCAAACATTATGACATGAGTAACTTGGAAACCGAAAATAAATAGTGATTTCTGTTTACAGTGCTCTGAACCACTTATTGATAGACAGACATTGAGCAATCTTAAAATGGACATGTTGATAGCTACAGATATGTAATAGTATGTGAGGAAAAATGACATCACAAATTCCAATGATGATTCTGACTTTTTAAAAGGAAGTTGACAGTTCTTAAATTAACTTTTCGTCACATCTTTAACATTTCACATCTCTATAAAATTTTAAAGTGAATTTTCAGAAATTAAGGATTATCATCAGTAATCTCATTTTAAGGTACTTTTGCTTCCATCTTCTTATTTTCATTCCTTTCTCTAATTTATTTTATGCCCAGCACCTTGTCTAATATTTTAAGCACAGATTACATCACATCAAAATTATTTAAAACAATTATCCTTGTCTTGCTTGTGTTACCACTAATTTGTTAAAAGAGGACAGAGCAAAGAGTTTGTTTTATGATACAGTTTATTAAAATACAGTACTTGAATTGCTTTCTAATTTAATGTGCTATAAAAGAATAGCTGATGCAAGTATATTCTATCTATATCTATCTATCTATCTATCTATCTATCTATCTATCATCTATCTACCATCTATCTATTATCATCATCATTATCATCATCATTATCTATCTATTATCTATAATACCTGAGAACTATTGAGATTTGTGTAATCTCAGATTATATTTATGGAGAGAATGGCACTTTGGGAATACTGGGAGACAACACTCTGTCATAGACACTATAGCAGCAATGGGAAATCATTCCCAGAAAGCTTTAAGGTAAGGAGACATTGGCTGAGGGAATTTGGAACAGCAAAGGAAACATATTGCAGGTATTCCTAATGAATAGACTGTAACATGAAGCACCCTTCCGAGTACATGCAGAAATAATAGAGTAATATTCTAGAGGTGAAGAAATTGGAATAAGTTCCAACAAGCACATGGTATGGTTTAGAGTTGTGCTGTCCAATAGAAATTTTAGTGATAATGAAAATATACTAGATCCGTACTATCCAACACAATCCAGCAACCACTACACACAGGTGACTATTGAACACTTGAAATATGCTTAGTGTGATTGAGGAACCAATTTTTCAATTTAACTTAAATTATTTAAATTTAAATAGCCACAGGTGGCTAATTGCTACTTATTGGATAGTGTAGGTCTAGAATATTAACAATAAATGTGATATAATATACTTAAAAGTAGTAGAAACATGAACATTTCAGTTATACTTTAAGATTGAGTTATACATTGAACTGAAAATGTAACTTTATGGTACAATAATTGGTAAAAATTTTTTAAAATGTTATTCTCCACTGCCTGTAAAATAAAATTTAAAATCTTTAGCTAAATATACAAGGCTTTCCAAAACTTAATCCCAGGTCACTGTTCCAATTTTAAGTCCAATAACCTTCTAATGCCTCCTGTTCATGAAGGCAATCTAGCATTTTCAAAGAAATGAGGAAACTGCAGTTTAAAGAGATTAGATTGCTTATCCCCAGTTACACAGAGGATAGATGTTCAAAACTAGGCACTGTGATTCCACAGCTCTGTACCAGTTTCTTTATCTTCAAAATAAACATAATAAAGTGCCTACATTATAAGATTGCTTGAGAATTAAATGAGATATTTATATGAAGAGCTTGATTTCTACCTGATATAGAACAAATACTCAATGAAAATTTGACTATTGTTGTTGATGCTACATTGGCATTGTAGCTTACAATACTTATTAATTGCAATATCATAACTCAGAAAACAAAGGGAACATTTTTTTTTATTTTTAAGACCAATAAACTATTTTTGCTTTTGACCTATGTTCTCTTTATTAGCATTGTGACATTTACAGAGATCTCAAATAAAAATTAATTCATTTTATATCACTCTGGAAAAGTTCTGCCATCCCAAAGCCACCTGACTTATAAAGAAATGAAATGCCTTAGCGAAGTTCTATAACACTGAAATAATGTCATTTCAAAAAGTACACTTGTAAATGAACAACAACAACAAAAACAGAATAAATGAGGGTCAGTCACTGAAAGACACAGAGGGCTATGAAAAAGTAATTCTCAAAAAAAGACCATTCCTCATGTCTTTTTATCATGGAAAATATAAAATGTAGAAAGGAGACAATGAAATGAATTTCTAAGCCAGACAACTAAGATTATTCAGCTTATATCTCTATCAAGGATATAATAGCCTAACTATGCTCTTTTATTTGCTTTTAGAAAGTATGTGGCTCTGACTGTAAGAAACTACCACATAAATATAAGCTTTATTATGAAATATAATTTAAGAATGTTATCAGTTTGGATATGCATTATTAAAATTTCTTCTTCAAAAAAGAAAGGATTTAAGAAAAAAATGTATTTTTATTGAGATTTTTGTTCTCATGGTAAATATTTGGAAGAGAAATGTTTATAAAAATTAAAATGTAAAAAATGCATATCAACAGTTTCTAACATCCATTAATTATTTTGACTGTTCCAAGTGTGTCTTAGAAAATTGAGACAATGCTTATGAGTTTGTGTTATATAAATACTGATAGTTTTAATAATGTAATACAGAATCTGGTAACAAGATGCCCAATAGATAAAATCTATAAAATAAATAGTTAAATCTATAAAATAAATAAAATCTAAAACAAGATACCTTGCATTCATGTCATGATTTATTTCCTCAGAGGTTATCTACTTATTTACCTATAGGTATAAGGAACTTTTTTGCTGAGATTGCAAAAACAAACAAACAAACAAGCAAACAAACAAATAAATAAAGAAACACACCAAACATATTGTTATGGTTTCAGAGCTAGACACGAAATTCAATAAACTCATTTTAATTAAAGTTAAACAATTGACTGAATTTCCTTATGTTAGTTATTTTTATATTTTTCTAGATATAAAATGTTATTATTTTTTGTGGATTTGACAGCATTAGATTCTTGAGTAGATAATATCAGAGGAGTTATTTGAGCCTCACTTTATTTTGCAGTCTTTTATTGTGTGAGTGATTGGATTAAATCAAGATAGTACTCAATATTAATTTACTTTCTTGAACTTCTATTTGTAATTTTTAGAAAAGAAACACTGTCTAAAGTTTGTTCAACGGTATAGAATTGTAAAGCAAAAAGAATGAAAAGAATTCTTCTTTGAGAGAGTTTGATTTCTGTATATTATTTAAAAGCCTGACTTTATGACTTTATTTTCTTTTTTTCTACAAAATCTTTCTCCAAGTCTTCTATAAGGCCTCTTAAGATAAATTAAAGAGAACCTGAAATTAGTCAGTCAGTGCTTTTGACCTTTAGACTTCTGTAATTGGAAATATAAGAAACTTTTTACAATGATGCCTTTAGATCAGGTAAAAAATGTAATATGGTGGATTTGAGTGTGTTTATTTTTATTTGCAGTTCTAATATAGTTGAATGTTTCTCCTTCATGCGCTCTGCTTTTATCACATCATATCAATTGAGAGGATTCGGGATTTTCATCTAAATTTTATTGAAAGCCAGCTACTACTAAGCAATAAAAGTCTTTATTTAGCTGGACAGGTAAAGGAGAAAATATCCAACATTAGTTCAGTCTTTATGACCTCAATTTAGACTTTTATTTTTTGGGTTATAGCCAAATGTGTTGAATCTAAAATTAAAATAATATACTTTGTTCTGCTCTGGATTAAAATAGGTTGCACTGGACCTGATTTGTAATGTGTCTTATATCAACCTACTTTTTGCTAATAGGTCAATAAGCTTTTATTTTTCCTTACCGGTACAATCAATAAACTCTACTATTAAAGAAAATATAGTTCTAATACAAAGCAACCTGCCTTTCATGCTTATCATAAAAATGTGTCATATAAGCTTGTTGTATTTGTAATCAACATTTCCATTATAGGGGAATATGGGAGGAAAGATGATAAATTAGTGCATCAAAGTCTTTGTGGCACTAAATGAAACAAAGTAGTGAGATATTATAATTCAGAGCACAAAAGTGGCCCAACAGTTTGAAATTTTATATTACACTATATTAAAGTTTTAGTTCTCTGCTATTGGTTTAGATATTATCTAAGAATCAAAATTAGCATTCATAAGGAAGCACCTAAGCATGCAAATCTTTTTTTTTTTTGTAATTAAAAACTGCAGAGGTACAAGTTGATTTCCCAAGGATGCAAAGAGCATAATTTTCTACAGATGAAGCATACCTTAATGCATTCTATTGAAAATTAGGCATAGTGTTATACATTCATGATATATCTTATAGCTCCTGAAGTACAAGGAATGGGTTAGAACTAAAGTGCAAATCATATGTTTGGTTTTGGATTGCTTCATCTAATCCTTTATACATATATTAATTCCATTGTAAAATAGAGATGCAATTTTTTTCACAAGTCTAACTATATCTTCATATTATGCAAACACACATCTGTTCAAAAAAACAAAGCAAAAGAAATGATCCACATTTACTACAAACAACAAAGATTTCAAGAATATTAGAGTCTAATTTTGTGTTTGTTTTCTTTCTTCCAGCTGCATCAAGGTCTAATGGTGATATATATCACTACTATTTCCCAAACAAACAAACAAAAAAATTCTTTTAGAGTGTATTGACCATAATATAAGCAACAACTTAAAGATAGATATTTTAAACCAACAAACCCAAAAGGAAGCTAATTAAATATATTTTATACATTAGTAACCTATAAAAAAGAAAAAAAATCTAATATAAGAAACAGCTGGAACACACACTTATCCATCAAATTATTTTATCAGTTCCTAATACCATCGTCAATGAGTTCAATTATAAATGCTGTTGATCTGTAGGAATATTTACAATGAACAAAAATAAATGAATGGGACTGCATCAAACTAAAAATCTTTTGCACAGCAACAGGAACCGTCAATGAGGTAGAGACAACCATCCAAATGGGAGAAGATATTTGCAAGCAACACCTCCGATAAGGGCCTAATATCCAAAATACACAAAGAACTCATACAATTCAATAACAACAAAAAAGTAAACAATCCAATAAAAAAAATTGATAGAGGACCTGAATAGACACTTCTTCCAAGAAGACATACAAATTGGCAACAAACATATGAAAAGATGCTCGACACTGCTAGCTATTAGGGAAATGCAAATCAAAACCACAATGAGATACCATCTCACAGCTGTTAGAATAGTTATAATCAACAGGACAAGTAATAACAAATGCTGGAGAGGATTCTGAGAAAAAGGTACCCTCATACACTGCTGGTGGGACTGCAAACTGGTACAGCCACTATGGAAAACAGTATGGAGGTTCCTCAAAAAACTGAGAATTGATCTACCATATGATCCAGCAATCTCTCTACTAGGTATTTACCCCAAAGACTTAAAAACATATATCGAAAAAGATATTTGCACACCGATGTTCATAGCAGCATTATTCATGGTGGCCAGGACACAGAAGCAACCGAAGTGTCCTAGGACAGATGATTGGATAAAGAAGCAGTGGTACATATATACAATAGAATATTTCTCAGCCATAAGAAGATATGAAACACTGCTATTTGCAACAACGTGGATGGACCATGAGATAATCATGCTAAGTGAAATAAACCAGACAGAAAAAGTTGAAAACCACATGACATCACCTATATGTGGAATATAAACCTAAAAGCAACAGAGACTCATGGGCATGGACAATAGACTAGTGGTTACAAAGGATGGGGAGAGGAGGAGGGGAGAAATAGATGGGGTAAAAGGGGTCAAATATATGGTGACGGAAATAAATCTATGGGCAGTGACAACACAATGCAATATATATATGCATTACTGTTGTATTGTACACCTGAAATTTACTAGATTTCATTAACCAATGTCGCCATAACAAACAAACAAACAAACACTAAAAAATAATAATAAAAATAAAAATAAATAAAATAAATAAAATGAGGACCCTAGATCATTGTTTTGCTTTGGCAATTTTTTAAAAAATATTTAAATTTTTGTGTCCATCCTCTCCCCTTGTTATTGGAAATGTTATTTTTTATAATTTGGAATTATTTTTCTTATTTTGATTAATTTAGTTACGTGACAGTCACCTTTATAAATTAAATAGTAAACATATATTTTTAGTGCCTAATATCATAAGGCATTATATTCCAAGAATGTCTTTTTTTTATCAGTAAAAGCAAACAACAAAAAGAAATAGATGGAGTTTGAACTACACCTGGAAAATGAGTAAGAAGAGAGCTTTAGAGTAAGTTATCATATTCCCTTTGAGGATATTTGCATAATTAATAAACACTGAGTTTTTTTTTTCTCCAAAGGATAACCTCTACATTAAAGGAATTACTTTTGTTCTTGTGATTAGTTAAGAAGGCAGTTATACGGATCTAATCAATTGCGTTCTCTATCATTTATTTAACAAGTATTTATTAAACAAATTTTAACAAAATCATTCATTGTGGTATAAAATGCTATTGATATAAAAATATTTGCAGACAAAGCTACTCTAAAAACTGGATTCCTTGAAAATTTTGGGAAAGCTACAGTGTTTTGTTTTGTTTTGTTTTTGATTTTTCAAAAACATCTGAAAACTTAGTATAAGCAGAATGTTTTTCACAGATAGCCAAGAAACTTTTTCAATTACTAAATTCTATCAAATATTCAAGATCAAAATTCAAGAGGAAGCAAAAAAAAAAAACCCTGGCTTATAAAATATTAAAAGTTAATGTGCACACTACAGAAAGGTGTTAAAATGTTGGAAAATAATATAGTGTAGGATTCACATAGACCACTTGCTGAATATACACATTGTACTATTATTCTCTTTATCATTATAAAACTTCTACATTAAGCAAGACTCACCAGTATCTAAACTTAGAGTTGGATAAAACCCGGACTAACTTTGTACACCATGCAAGAAATGCCATTTAAATGTTCCTGACAGTGTTCATTTAACTTTAAAACTTTTAGCACACCAGAGCATATTCTGTTTTAGTTTGGTTTCAATTCATTTCAATTATATTCATTCTAATGAGCATCACATTATGTGTTATATAATTTGGCTGCTTAAATAGAACAAGAGGATTGGACCCTTTGAGAAACACTAAAATATTTCTGAAAAATTTTTGCTAATGATATCTCCAAGGACAGCAATATTCTATTTCATTTAGAGATAACTTTTCTATTTTACACACAGGTGTGCACACATGCACACGCACACACATGTGCACACATACACACACCAATAAATAAGTGTTTGAATAGAGACATAGAGAAACAGGGATTTAATGAGAATATTAAGTTTCACATGCTCATAGATTAGAACTTACTACACCTACAGCTCTGGTGTTTATAAGTCATGCATGTATCTATGAGATTAAATCAGTCTTTGAAGACTGAGTAATTTATGAGCAAAAGTGACAGTACCCGAGGCTGTCTAGTTTTCTTATTCCCCATTGGAGCCATTAGGGGGCATGTAACTGATTTCAGTTTTTAGTATAATTTATTCCAGATGCTTGCTGGATAAAATGTTAAACCAGGCATATATCTATGCATATAAAAAAAATTAGGATAGATGAAAAAAAATAATGTTCATTTAAACAGGTTCCTTAGTAGTAGTTGCTCAGAAAAGCCACATATTCTATCTAATAAGGAAGGGTTTATATAGTAGAATGTTGCATTTTCTTTATTGCATATTGACAAAATATGTGTACATTTTATAAGTGTAAAAGACTGATTGTACTTGATTTTCCTCTAGAGAGTTTGATTTTGAAAGAATAATGATGAATATAGGCCATGTAGCATCATCTTGAATTTCTATTTAGAAATAAAATTAGCAAAGTCAAGGTTGGTGCACATTCAAAATACAGCAATAACAATCAACAGCAAAAGAACAACTTTGAATCAAAATTACACTACCCATTTGTTTGATGTTTTCATTATTGTTTTTTAATAATTTATAATGAGTACCCTTTCCTAATAATCTTTAGTCAAATAGTTTTTTATAGATTTTTTTTTCAATTATAGTGGGTATACAATATTATATTAGTTTCAGGTATCCAACATGGTGATTAGACATGTATACATCTTATGAAGTGATCTCTCTGATAAATCTAGTACCCATGTGACACCAACATAGTTTTTACAAAATTATTGACTATATTTCATATGCTACATTTTACATTCCCGTAACAATTTTGTTAACTATTAATTTGTACTTCTTAAATCCTTCCCCTTTTTCACCCACCCACCAATGCCCCTCCCACTTGTCAACCATCAAAATGTTCTCTGTATCTATGAGTTTGTTGCTGTTCTGTTTGTTTATTTTGTTCTTTAGATTCCACATGGAAGTGAAATCATATGGCATTTGTCTTTGTCTGACTTACTCCACTCGGTACGACACTCTCTACGTCCATCCATGTTGTTGCAGATGGCAAGATTTCATTCTTTATTATGGCTAAGTAATATTCCAATGTATATTTGTATTACATCTTCTTTATCCAGTTGTCCATTGATAAATACCCAGGAAGCCTCCACATACTGACTATTGTAAATAATGCTGAAATGAATATATAAATGCACATGTCCCCTTGAAGTATTTTTTTAATAAATACTCAGAAGTGGGATTACTGGGTCCTTCTTTGTTTCTTGCCATAGCCTTTGTTTTAAAGTCTGTTTTATCTGGTATAAGTATTGCTGCCCCAGCTTTTTGCATGTTTGTTTCAATTTTCATGAAACATCTTTTTCCATCCTTTTACTTTCGTTCTCTCTGTGTCTTTTGGTTTGAAGTGAGTCTCTTGTAGGTAGCTTATGTAAGGGTCATGTTTTCTTATCCATTCAGCCACCATAGTTTTTGATTGGGACAACTAATCCATTTACATTCAAAGTAATTGTTGATAGATATATAGTTATTGCTATTTTATTATTTATATTTTGATTTTTTTTTTCTTTTTTCTTCTTCTTAAAGCAATTCCTCCAACATGTCCTATAATAGTGGATCGATGGTAATGAACTCCTTTACCTTTTTCTTGTCTGGAAAGCTCTTTATCTGTCATGTGATTCTAAGTGATAGCTTTGCTGGGTAATCTTGCTTTTTATCACTTTAAATATTTCTCACCAATCTCTTCTGGCCTGCAAAGTTTCTGTTGAGAAATCAGCTGACAGGTTTATAGAAACTCACTTGTAGGTAGCTAATTGCTTTTCTCCTACTACTTTTAAGATTTTTCTCCTTGTCTTTAACCTTTGAAATTTTAATTATGAGGTGTCTTTGTGTGGACCTCTTTGGTTTTATTTTGTTTGGAACTCTGTGCTTCCCAAGTTTGTATGTCTATTTTCTTTGCCAGGTTAGGAAAGCTTTTTGTTATTATTTTCTTTCAAAAAGTTTGTTGATTCCTTGCCTTCTCTCTTCTCTTTCCCTATGATGCGAATATTGGAATACTTGATGTTGTTCCTGAGTCTCCTTAAACCATCCTCATTTTTTGGGATTCTTTTTCTTCATGCTTTTCTGATTGGGTGTTTTATGCTACATTATCTGCTAAGTCCCTGATCCAGTCCTTTGCTTCATCTAATCTTCTATTGATTCCCTCTAATATAATCTTAATTTCAGTTATTGTATTTTTCATTTTTGACTGGTTATTTTTTATGTGTTCTATCTCCATTTTTATTTTTTTATCTCTTTTTTAAAGTTTTTAGTGAGTTTCTCTACTCTTTCCCTAAGTCATCGAGCATTCTTATAACTAGTGTTTTGAATTTTGCATCTTGTAGATTACTTGTCTCCATTTTGTTTAGTACCTTTCTCTGGGGATTTCGTCTATTCTTTCATTTGGGACATGTTTCTCTGTCTCCACATGTTGGCTGCCTCCCATTGTTTCTTTCTAAGTATTATTAGGTAAAGCTACTATGTCTCCCAGTCTTAGTAGAGTATCTTTATGCAATAGGTGTGCTGTAGAGTCAAGGTTCGCAGTCTTCCTTGGTCACCTGAGCTGAGTGCTCCAGGGATGTCTGTTGTATGGGTTGTGTGTGCCCTCCTGTTATAGTTGAGCCTTGATTATTGTTTGCATGTCAATGGGAGAAATTGATCCTCAGGATGATTGGTTGTGAGGACCGGTCAGTGACTACAGTGGAGGAGCTGTTGTGTAGGGGAAGAGCAGGATTTGCTTTAGTGGGGTGTCTTCCCAGTCTGTATGTCATTTTTTGGATGTGGCCCTAGGTAGTGCTCCAAGTCAGATGGAAGCCAGCTACCAGGCATGCAGGGGCTCCTTGCATGTTCAAGTTAAGCTACAGCCTGTATGCTTTCCTGGGCCACGCGGCATGAGCCAACAAGCAACATGAAGATGGCCATCACTGAGCCATGCTGGGCTCAGATGGGCTTCTAGAGGCCAAACTGTGAGTAAAGGCTGGCTTCTGCTAGTTTCAGGTTTAGAACTGCTCAGCAAAAGGTATGAGGTTCACCAAGGCCAGATGCTGCTTGCTTAGGCCTTGTGATCCTTTGAGAGAGATTTTTGAAAAGCCCACTGCATGAGCCAAGAAAGGATATTTGCATGGAAAAAAAAATCACTGGAAGTGGCTGGAGTGGGCCCACAAGTTGGATGGGCTAGGGTCTTGGAAAATCACCAGGGTGGTGCGACCAGTATAGCCAGGTTAATGGAGAATCAGATACGGTACCCATCTGCATCTTCATTATGGGTGAGGTGAGAGCTCAACAAAGGACCAGTGGCCTCTGCCAACAATTCTGTTTGAGAGAAAGCTGCTCCTTCAGTCTTTGACCTGTAGCGAGAAAATTCAGTTCTTTTCCATATGTCCCTGGTGGCTTTTGAGCTGCTGTTCCAACACTGGAACTCAGAGTTCATTAGCAGGTAAATTCATGCACTGCCTTTTTGAGAAGAATGCCTGGGACTCCTGGAGCCCCCTCTCTAACTCAGCCACAATCTCTGGATTTTCACATCCAGATTTTGTGGGGCCTTCTCTTCCTGGCACTGCAGCCCTAGGCTGGAGATTCTAGTGTGGGTTGGGACTCCTTGATCCTCCAGGGTGACCTCCACAGCCAAGATACCCCTCCTGATTTTTAACTTCCACATGTGGTGTGAGATCAGTCTCTTCTACATCTCCACCTCTCCTACCAGTCTCGAGGTGGCTTCTTATGTATGTCCTTAGTTGTAGAACCATTTAGCTAGACTTCAGGAGATTTTCAATGATGTTTGTTCTATAGTTTAGTTATAATTTCGATGTGGTTGTTAGACGAGGCAAACACAGCATCTACCTACTCTGCCATCTTCTGTACTACCAGTCAAATAATTTTAATCTAATGATTTCTTTCCTTATTGTATAAGTGTGGATATTTAAATAACAATGGTATCAATTCTTTAAATTCTAGATGCCTACAGATTTTTGGGGCAAAGCCTAAAAACTAATGAGCTTGGATGTAAGACTGAGAAGTGGTGGAATAAGATAAATAGTAAAAACAAACAAACAAACAAACAAAAAACTACAGAAGGTGCATTTTATTTTAATCAATATGGTTATGAAATTGTACTTAAAATCAAAAATAAATACGAGAAACTATATTAAACTAAAAAGCTTCTGCACAGCAAAAGATACCATCAACAAAACAAAATGGGAGAAGATATTTGGAAATGATCCCTCTGGTAAAGGACTAATATATAAAATATAAAAAAGAACTTGCACAACTCAACACCAAAAAACAAACAATCTAATTAAAAAATGGGCAGAGGATCTGAATAGACACTTTTTCCAAGAAGACATGCAAATGGCTAACAATCATATGAAAAGATGTTCAAGTTCACCAGCTATTAGGGAAATAGAAATCAAAACCGCAATTAGATACCACCTCACACCTGTTAGCATGTCTATCATCAACAAGACAAGTAATAAGTGTTGAAGAGGTTGTGGGGGAAGAGGAATCCTCATACATTACTGGTAGGAATGTAAATTGGTAGAATCACTATAGAAAACAGTATGGAGATTTCTCCAAAAATTAAGAATAGAATCACCATATGACCTAGCAATCCCCCTTCTGTGTATCTACCCCCAAAATGTGAAAACATATATAGAGCCCAATGTTCATAACAGCATCATTTATGGTAGCCAGGACATGGAAACAAGTGTTTATGATAAATGATTTGATAAAGAGGAGATGGTACATATTATTACTCAGTCATAAGAAGAGATGAAATACTGTCATTTGCGACAACATTGATGGACCTCAAGATAATCATGCTAAGTGAAGTAAGCCAGACAGAAAAAGTTGAAAAATCACATGATATCACTTATATAAACCTAAAAGCAACAAATGAACAAAACAAACAAAAACTCAGACACAGACAACAGTTAATGGTCAGCAGAGGGAGAGGAGAGGGGGAAGGTAGATCAGTGTAAAGCAGGTCAACTATATGGTGATGCGAGATTTGACTTTGGGTGTAAACACACAATGTAATATACACATGATGTAGTATTGAAGTATACACTCGAAACCTATTAATTTTATTAACCAATGTCACCCTAATAGATTTAATAATAATAAAAAATGTACTTCCAATTCGAGATTCTTTTATCTGAGATTCTTTTACAGTTTGCTATCAATCGTTTCTACATTATCTCAGATCCAATCATCTTTGTACCAATGACTTGTAAAATCTTTTCAGTTAGGAATGTAATCTGTCATGGTTAGGAGGGGAAGAGATTTAATGTTTGTTTAGTATCAAATATGTTTCAAAGATTTTAGAAATATCTCATTTAACTTTCATAACATCCCCCAGAAGTGGAAGATAATGCAGACTGTGGCTGAGAGTTAGTCTCTTGCACAGATCACAAAGTTAAGAAGTGAAAGATCTGGGATTGCAAACTGTTCAACCTTAGTCTAGATTTCATGCTCTTTCTTTATACCACAAGATAGAATATAAAACTCTGACCTTATCAGTACCATATTCCTAGTTTATTAGAACCTTGCTATTGTGGTGTAAAATCTGTAATTATCAGCATCACCTGGGAGCTTGTTAGACATAAAAATTTGGGGGTGTGCTCTAGGCCTTCTGAAATTAGAAACTTCATTTTAACAATTTGAGCATACTATTTGTAGGCACATGACAGCTTAATAAGCTCTATTTTAAACAACTTGACTAGACAAATCAATTTCTGCTTGTTAGAAGTTTGTAAATATGACACTGAAGACTCCTTTTCAAAGCCTTTATTATTCATAGATTATTTACTTTGTGTTTAAAATAGACGAGTGGCAATAGTTGAAATAATTCTAACATAATATCTCCATGTAAAATTCAGTTTAACTACACCTTCCCCACATTTTTGCTCTCTATTATGTATTTTCTTTATTATTACAGCTGCAAAATAGAAAAATGTACAAAACTTAATAGCTTATTAGAGATTATTTTATTTCCAATTGTACATGAGGTCTAATGGCACTTCAAGGAATAACTGTATAGAATTAGTAATACAGAGCCTCAACTATGATTTGTCTTGAAGTTTTTTTAACTGTTAAATCTACTATGATTCTAATGGCAATAGATTTCTTCTATGCATGCCTTATAAACAACCTAATAAGCCTATGGACTCATTAGTTAATGCCAACTATACTCATGCCTATTATGTATTGACTTCCCTCTTGAACTTAATTTTCAGAAAAAGTTGAAGGTTCAAAGCTCATTGTATTTACTACTGTATTTCAACTTTAATTTCTGCTTCCCCTGACTTGACCTAAAACTTGCTGATCAACAGCTCTTTATTTTGTCACTTTTGTGGTCTATTTCTGATTAATATTACTGTTGGTCTTTTTGTCAAGCGAGCAAACTTTCTCCACTTCATATTTCAGACTATAAAAATATTTTTGGCACTCTTCTCTTTAATGTGTTGTTGAGTATCTTTGCACATGAGTTTCTTAGTGGTTTTTCTAGGTATTACCACAAAAATATATGACTTGTCACATTCTACTGGATTCAAATTTTTAACATTTCAATGAAGTATAGAAACTTTACTTCCACTTATGATTCCTATAACTTCCCCACTTTTAATATATAATTGTATTATTTTCTCTGCATACATCAAATACCACATAAGTTGATCCTATAATTTTTGCTTTAACCATAAAATATTACTAAAGAAATTCATGTGAAGTATAGTCTATTATGTTTACTTCTCTTTCACCCAGACCATTATTCTTTCATTGGTGAATGATCAAGTCTTAATCTATTATCATTGTCTTTATATTTGGTAAATTTCCTTTAGCCATTCTTTAGGAGTAGACCTTATTGCAACATGTTCTTAGTGTTCCTTCCCTTAAGAACATATTTATTTTTTTCTTTATTCCTTAAGGATACTTTGACATGTTATAGTTAGCTGTTGACAGTTCTTTTATTTCAGCACTTGAAAATGTTGTTCCCCTTTCTTCTATTTATCATGATTCCAGATGAAAAATCCCAATATTCAAATTGTTTTTCTTCTACAAGTAATGCATTTTTCCTCTCTGGATGCCTTTAATTTTTAATTATTATTTTATTTAGGTGGAATTAACATAAAATTAACCATTTTAAGGTTGACATTCAGTGACATTTAGTACATTCACAATGTTGTGAAACCACTGCCTCTATGTAGTTCCAAAATATTTTCATCACCTTAAAAGGAAATTCTACATCTAATAAGCAGTTACAACCCATTACTGCCTTGCTAGAGAGGCTGGCAGCCACCAATCTGCTTTCTGTTTGTATAGATTTATCTATTCTTGATATTTAATATAACTAAAATCATATATGTGTTAGCTTTTGTGTCTGACTTTTTCCACTTCAGCATGTTTTTCAGGGTTCATCCATGTCTTAGCATATATGAGCACTTCACATATATATGACTTACATATACATGGAAATTGATATTAAATAAAAATAAATGAAAATAAAATAGAAATTGATAAATATATAAATATATTAAAAATAAAATAAAATTTTAATATATGTTAAATATGTAATATATATGGCATTCTTTTATATATATATATTTATACATATATATATATATGTATGGCATTCTTTTATGTATATATATAAGACTATTTCTTAGAGCAGTTTAAGTTCACAGCAAAATTAAGGGGAAAGTACAGAGATTTCCCATATACTCCCTGCTTCTACATATATAAAACCTCCCACATTATTAACATCTCCCATCAGAGTGGTACATTGGTTACAACTGATAAACTTACATTAACACAGCATAATCACTCAAAGTCATATTCGGGTTCACTCTTGGTTTTGTACATTCTATGAGTTTGAAAATGTATAATGTCATGTATCTTTCATTATGGTATCATAAAAAGTATTTCACTGCCCTAAAAATTCTCTGTGCTATGCCTATTCATCCCACTCTTACCAATTATAGTCAATCACTGATCTTTTCTTGTCTCCATAGTTTCACCTTTTCCAGAATGCCATATAGTTAGAATCATACAGTATGTAGCCTGTTCAGATTAGCTTCTTTCACTTAGTAATATGCATTTAAGTTTCCAACCTGTTTTTTTTTTTTTTTTTTTTTTTTTAGGATTTGATAGCTCATTTCTTTAAATTAACTAAATAATATTCCATTGTCTGGATATGTCAAAGTTTATCAATTCACCTACTAAAGAATATCTTGGTTGCTTCCAAGTTTTGGCAGTTATGGATAAAGCTGCTATAAACATCCATGTGCAGATTGTTTTGAAGACATAAGTTCTCACCTTCTTTGAATTAATACCAAAGAGTGTGATTGCTGGACAATATGGTAAGTTTATGATTAGTTTTGTAAGAAATCACCAAACTGTCTTCCAAAGTTGTATCATTTTGTATTTCAACCAGCAATGAATGAGAGCTGTTATTCTTCCATATCCTTGTCTGAATTTGAGGTTGTTAGTGTTCCATATTCTGGCCATTCTAATAGGTATGTAGGAGTATCTCATTGTTGTTTTACTTTGTCTTGCCTGATGACATATGATGTGGACCATCTTTTCCTATGTTACTTTTCATCTGCATATTATCTTTGGTGAGGTGTCTGTTAAAATATTTGGCCCATTTTTAATCAGGTCATTTTTTTCTTATTTAATTTTAAGAGTTCTTTGTGTATTTTAAATAGCAGTCTTTTATCACATGTGTCTTTTGCAATATTTTATCCAGTCTGTGGCTTATCTTCTCTCATTCTCTTAACATTGTCTTTTGCAGAATAGAAGTAAATTATTATTAATATTATTAATTTTATTTTATTATTAGCTTCAAGTATGTGGCATATTGGTTAGACATTTATGGAGTTTATGAAACAATCCCCCTGATTACCCTATCTTCCCTCTTGCTCTACACATACCCATTACATTACTGCTGACTGCATTCCTCATGCTGTGTACTCTATCCCCATGACTATCTATCAACTAGAAGTAAATTATTTTGATGAAGTCCATCTTATCAATTATTTCTTTCATGAATTGTGCCTTTGGCATTGTATCTAAAAAGTCACCATTGTACCTAAGTTCATCTAGGTTTTCTCCTATGTTGTATTTTAGGAGCTCTTTATTTTTGCATTTTACATTTATGTCTGTATCCATTTTGAGTTAATTTTTGTGAAGGATGTAAGGTCTGTGTCTATATTAATTTTTATACATATGTGCAGTTATGAATTCAACTACTTGTTGAATTCATTATATTTTCTTTTCCTTGTCAAAGATCTGTTGATTATATTTATGTGGGTCTATTTCTGTGCTCTCAGTTCCAATGCACTGATCTATCTGCATATATATATATCATGCTGTCTTTTTTTTTTTTTTACATAATAGGGAGTTGGTAGTATTGAAATTGAATCTTAATTTAGTAACATATTTTTTAATAAATTTATTTATTTAAGTTAGTTTCAAGTATACAGTACATTGATTAGACATCTATAATGTTCATAAAACGATCCCCCCAATTGTTCTTTCTCTCTCCTGGCCCTCCACTTAACCATTATATTAATGCTAACTGCATTCCATCTGCCATGCCCAACTACCAACTACTGATTTGTACTTCTTTAACCCTTCATTCCATTCTCCCAGCCTCCCTACCCCCTCCCCTCTATCTGTCACCAAATTGTCCACTATATTTGTGAGTCTGTTTTTGATTAGTTTGCTCTTTTTGTTCCTTACACATCACATATATGTGAAATCATATGGTATTTTTCTTTCTCCATCTGACTTATTTCACTCAGCATAACATCTAGGTCCATCCATGTCGTTGCAAACGGTAGGGTTTCATTTTACTTTTAATAGCTGAGTAATATTCCACTGTATATATGAACCATAATTTCTTTATCCAATTGTCTGCTGATGGGCATTTAGGTCACTTCCCTATCTTGGCTATTGTAAGATGTGCTGCCATGAATATTGGAGTGCATAGATCTTTACGAATTATTGTTTTGGTTTTCTTTGAATAAATACCCAGAAGTTCAATTGCTGGGTCAAAAGATATATCCACTTTTAATTTTTTGAGGAACCTCCATACTGTTTTTCATAGCAGCTGTACCAATTTTCAATCTCACCAACAATGTGTGAGGGTTCCCTTTTCTCCGCACCCTTGCCAACACTTGCTGGGTTTTGATTTGTTGATGATAGCCATTTTGATAGGTGTGAGGTGAGATCTTGTTGTGGTTTTAATTTGCATTTCTCTGATGATTAGCAACCTTGAGCATCTTTTCATATGTCTGTTAGCCATCTGTATTTTCTCTTTGGAGAAGTATTCGTTCACGTCTTCAGCCCATTTTTTAATTGGATTGTTTTTATATTTTTGTCGTTGAGTTGTATATGTTCTTTATAAATTTTAGATATTAACCCCTGATCAGATGTATCATTAGAGGTTTCCTTTGCTGTACAAAAAACTTTTTAGTTTGATGTAGTCCCATTTGTTTATTTTTTCTTTTATTTCCCATGCCCAAGGAGATATATCTGAATAGAAATTTCTGCTAGTAATATCAGGAAGTTTACTGCCTATGTTTTCTTCTAAAAGTTTTATGGTTTCAGGTCTTATATTTAAATCTTTAATCTATTTTGCATATTCTTGTATACTGTGTAAGAAGATGGTCTAGCTTCTTTTTTTCCATGTATCTGTCCAATTTCCCAACACCATTTATTGAAGAAACTGTCTTTGCCCCATTGTATATTCTTACCTCCTTTGTCATATATTAAGTGAGCGTATAGGTGTGGAATTATTTCTGGGCTCTCTATTCTGTTCCATTGATCAATGTATCTGTTTTTATGCCAGTACCATGCTGTTTTGATTACTGTAGCCTTGCAGTATAGTTTGATATCAGATAGCATGGTATCTCCAACTTTTTTCTTCTTTCTCAAGATTGCTATTGTTATTCGGGGTTTTTTATGGCTCCATAAATTTTAGGATTAATCGTTCTAGTTTTCTGTAAAATGTCATTGGTATTTTGATAGGGATTGTATTGAATCTATAGATTGCTTTGGGTAGTATGGCCATTTTAACAATGTTGATTCTTTCTACCCATGAACAGGTTGTATGCTTCCATTTGTTTGTATCTTCTTCAATTTATTTTTTCAATGACTTATAATTTTCTGAAAACAGGTCTTTTACCTTCTTGGTTAATTTGATTCCAAGGTATTTTATGGTTTTTGATGCAATTGTAAATGGGATTGTTTTCTTAATTTCTCTTTCTGAAAATTCATCATTGGTGTATAAAAATGCCACTGACTTCTGAGTATTTATTTCGTAACCTGCTAATTTACTGAATTCATTGATCAGTTCTAACAGTTTTTGGGTGGGATCTTTAGGGTTCTCTATATATAGTATCATGTCATTGGCAAATAATGAGAATTTTACTTCTTTCTTTCCAATTCAGATGCCTTTTATTTCTCTTTCTTGTCTTATTGCTGTGGTTAACTTCCAGTACAATGTTGAAGAAGAGTGGTGAAAGTGGGCATCTTTGTTTTGTTCCTGATATTAAAGAAAATGTTTTTAGCCTTTCCCCATTGAGTATGATGTTAGCTGTAGGTTTGTTAAAAATAGCCTTTTTATGTTGAGGTATGTTCCCTCCATTCCCACTTTGCTGAGAGTTTTTATCATAAATGGATGCTGGATTTTGTAGAATGCTTTTTCTGTATCTATCAATATGATCATATGGTTTTTATCTTTCGATTTGTTAATGTGATGTATCACATTATTTGATTTGCAGATATTTAACTAACCTTTCATTCCAGGAATAAATCCAGCTTCATCATGGTGTATGATATTTTTAATGTATTGCTGAATTTGGTTTGCTAGTATTTTGTTGAGGATTTTTGCATCAATTTTCATAAGAGATGTCGACCTATAGTTTTCTTTTTTGTAATGTATTTGCCTGGTTTTGAAATCAAAGTAATGGTGGCTTCATAAAAAGAGTTAAGGAGCCTTCCTTCTTTTTGAATTTTTTGGAATAGTTTGAGAAGAATATGTGATGATTCTTCTTTGAATGTTTGGTAAAATTCGCTTATGAAGCCATCTGGTTCAGGACCTTTGTTTTTTGGAAGATTTTTTATGACTGATTCTATTTCATTGATGGTAATCAGTAGCTTCATATTTTCTATTTATTCTTGACTCAGTCTTGGGAGATGTATGTTTCTAGGAATGTGTCTATTTCTTCCAGATTGTCCAATTTGTTGGCATATAATTGCTCGTCGTATTTTCTTATGATCCATTGTATTTCTGTGAAGTCTGTGGTTATTTCACCTCTTTCATTTCTGATTTTATTTATTTGAGTCATCTTTTTTCCTTGATGAGTCTGGCTAAGGGTCTGTAAATTTTGTTTATATTTTCAAAGAACTAGCTCTTGGTTTCATTAATCTTTTGTATTGTTTTTCTAGACTCTCTTTCATTTATTTCCACTCTGATCTTTATTATTTCCTTCTTTCTATTCACTTTGGCTTTGTTTGCTGTTCTTTCTCTAGTTATTTTAATTTTAAGGTTAGATTGTTTATTTGAACTTTTTTTTGTTTGTTTCTTGAGGTAGGCCTGTATTGCTATGAAGTTCCCTCTTAGGACTGCTTTTGCTGTGTCCCATAAATTTTGAGTTGTGTTTTCATTTTCATTTGTCTTTAGGTATCTTTTGATTTCTTCCTTGATCTCATTAATAATCCATTCATTATTTAGTAGCATGTTATTTAGCCTCCATGTTTTTGTGTGTTTTCCAGTTTTTTTCTTGTAGTTGATTTCTAGTTTCATATCATTGTGATCAGAGAAGACGGTTGATATGATTTCAATCTTAAATTTATGGAGTCTTGTTCTGCATACTAAATGTGGTCTATCCTTGAAAATGTTCCACGTGCAATTGAAGAGAAAGTATATTTTGCTGCTTTGGGGTAAAATGCTCTGAAAATATCTATTAACTCCATCTGTTCTAGTGTGTCTTTTAGGCCCATTGTTTCCTTGTTCATTCTTTGCCTGGAAGATCTGTCCATTGATGTCAATAGAGTATTAAAGTCTCCTACTATGAGTGTATTACTATTGATCTTTCCTTTTATATCAGTCAATAATTGCTTTATGTATGTAGGTACTCCTATGTTAGATGCATATATGTTTACTAGGGTTATGTCCTTTTGATTTATCAATCCCTATATTATTATGTAATGTCTTTTTTTTAAATCTCTTATTATAGTCTTTGTTTTAAAGTTTATTTTAGCTGATGTAAGTATTGCTACCCTGGCTTTTGTTTTTTCATTTCCATTTGTGTGAAATATATTTTTCCATCCCTTTACTTTGAGTCTGTGAGTCTCGTTCGATCTGAAGTTGGTCTCTTGTAGATAGAATCTGCATGGGTCTTGTTTTCTTATCCATTTGGTTACCCTATGTCTTTTAATCCATTTAATCCATTTACATTTAAAGTGATTCCTGATAGGCATATCGTTACTGTCATTTTATTATTCATATTTGTTATTTGTATTTCTTTTTTATCCCTTCTCTTTTTACAGAAGACCCTTTAACATTTCTTGTAATGCTGGCTTGTTGGTGATGAATTCCTTAAACTTTTTTCTGTCTGGGAAGCTCTTTATTTCACCTTCCATTTTAATCGAATGCCTTGCTGGGTAGAGTATTTATGGTTGTAGGTTCTTGTTTTTCATATCTTTAAATATTTCTTGCCATCCCTTCTGGCCTGCAAAATTTCTCTTGAAAAGTCAGTAGACATTCTTACAGGGGTACCCTTGTATGTAACCAGCTTCTTTTCTCTTGCTGCTTTTAATATTCTCTCTTTTTCTTTGACCTTTGGCATTTTAATTATGATGTGTTTTGGTATAGGTCTGTTTGAATTCTTCTTGTTTGGAACTCTTTGTGCTTCTTGAACTTGTATGTCTAATTCCCTTGCCAGTTTAGGGAAGTTTTCTGTCATTATTTCTTTAAACAGAATCTCAATCCCTTGCTCTCTATCTTCCTCTTTAGGTACTCATATAATTCAGATTATTTTTAATGTTTCATGTTGTTCCAGAGGTCTCTTAAACTATCCTCATTTTTTTTTCAAATTCTTTTTTTTCTTTTTGTTGTTTTGATTGGGTGTATTCAGCTACCTTGTCTTCTAATTCGATGATCTGATCTGCTTCATCCAATCTACTGTTGAATCCTTCTAGTATATTCTTCATTTCAGTTATTGTATTCCTCATTTATGTCTGGCTATTTTTTTATGGTTTCTATGTCCTTTTTTATGCTCTCACCATGCTCATCCATTCTCCGCATAAGTTCGTTGCACATCCTTATAACCATTATTTTGAACTCTGACTCTGGTAGGTTGCTTACCTCCATTTCATTTAGCTTATGTTCTGGAGTTTTCTCTTGTTGTTTCATTTGTGGCATGTTTCTTTGTTTTCTCATTTTATTAGCCTCACTGTGTTCATGTCTATGTGTCAGGAATATTTGTTTCATCTCTCAGCTTAGGTCAGTTGGCCTAATGTGGAAGGCGTCCTGTGTGGTCCAGTGGTACACTCTCCCTGATCCCTGTGCCGGGAGCTCTGGAGGTGACTTTGTGTGGGTTGTGTGTGATCTTCTGTTGTCCCCAAGCCTTTATTGTTGTTAGTAGATCAGTGGGTGGGATTAAGGTTCAAGCTGACTAATTGTGGGAATTTGCTGCACCCACAGGGTAAGAGATGCTGTGTGGGGGCTGACCCCACTGAGTGGGATTTGCCCCAGCAGGTTTGTGTACTTGTTGCAACTACCCTTCTTATGTATTACTACTGGAACTAGTCAGGAGTTTCTCTGTTGTGGTCTGATGCTAGCCTCTAGATGCGTTGGTTTTGTGGCCCCTTGGGAGGGGCTCCCCCATATACCAAGGTCAGCCACTGCTTTTGATTGCTCACGGCTACTCTGTGAGAACTACACAGCAATCTGCTGATGGTTGTTGCCTATGCTGGATCTATAGGTAAGTGGAAGAGACACCACTGGAGGCGGCTCTCGGTTATCCCCCGTCCCTGACCTATGGCAGTTTAGCAGAAGGACCAGTGCTCCTCATGGTCTGATACTACCTATCAGTTACCTGTAAGTCTCTGAAACTAGATGAGCCTTTGGGTGATATGCGTGTTGAGTGGCACAGAGACACTGAAAGTCTCCTGGGTCAAGTGAGTAAATTTCCCCCTGCTACTGCAGTGTCAGTTTATGTGCCCACGCTGTCTCCGTGGCTTGCTATATAAGTTTCCACTCATAGCAAGGTCAACTGCTGCCCACCCTGGGCCTAAATGCACCACCCCAGAGCAGGGGCAGCTGCTTTTCAATGTGCAGCAGGCACTTTGTGTACTGGTTGGGGCAGGAACTCAGGGAATTAAGGGTCGTCAGGCCAATATGGACCCCTGCAATTCTCTTAAGAGATATTGCAGCTTGTACAGGCAGCGGTGGTCTGTCCACAACTGTTTTCTTCAAAATGCACTCACTGTGCTAGCCAAGGTCTATTGCCTGTTCTAACTGCTCAACTCCAGAGCCAAGCAGGGCACAAGAGGCTGCTTGTCAATGGGCTGCAGGCACTTTGTGGCTTGGGAGAAGGAGGATCTCAAGGCGATAAGGTCAATTAGGCCAATACAACCTCAGTTTTGCTGCAACTTCTGTGCCTGGGCTTTCTCGCTATAGACCCAGATCACAGTGAGACCAGCTGCTGTCAGAGGTGTTCCTACAGACCTCTGTGATCCCCAGACACAATATTGCAACTCTTGTAGGCAGCAAAGGTCTGCCTGCCGTTGATTTCCATGCAGTGATCACCCTGTTCCCTGCCTAAGTTTGTCGCCTGTGTGGATTAGGCAATTAGAGGAGAGGAAGTTCAGGGCTGTGTCAGT
This sequence comes from Pteropus vampyrus, assembly GCF_000151845.1. Lineage (NCBI taxonomy): Eukaryota > Metazoa > Chordata > Mammalia > Chiroptera > Pteropodidae > Pteropus > Pteropus vampyrus. Next base: position 263,119 of record NW_011889466.1, read on the forward strand.
TCACTGTTAATGGGCCACCTGGGACAATTTGTTGGTAGGGCGTGGTAGGGTCTCAGAGAGACAATGGCAATCAGTTCAATACATCCTCAGTCTTGCTGCAAATTTGGTAATTGCTGTGAGTTTCTGCAGAAGACCCAGATCACAGCAAGACCAGCTGCTGTCTGAGACTGCCCTACAGGCCCCCAATATCCATCCGAGTTCATGGTGGCAGCAGCTATCTGACTAACCCTACCACTGAAATGCGGCTCACATCATTGGTCACCCACTGGGAATGGAAATGTAGCTTACAGGGCTGGTCGTTTTTGCTGGGATTAGAAAGGCTGCTCACAACCATGGCCACCCCGCTGTGAATACTTGGCCCTGAATCATTTGGAGCTGAGATTGGTAGCCATCCAACAACACCTGCCCCAGGCAGTCTGCAGGTTGGGTGGGGCGGGGTCTCAGAGAGACAATGGCAGTCTGATCAACACTTCCTCAGTCTTGCTGTAAATTTGTATACCATACTGTCTTGATTACTGTAGCTTTATAGTAAGTGTTGAAATCAGGTTGTTTCAGCCTTCTAACTTTGTTTTTCTTCTTCAATAATGTATTGGCTATCTTAAACCTTTTGTCTCTACATATAAATTTTAGATTCAGTTTTTGTTTTTTTGATATTTACAAAATAACTTGTAGGGAGTTTGAATGGGGTCGTATTGGATTTATGGATCAGTTTAGGAAGAAATAACATCTGACAATATTGAGTCTTCTTATCCATGAACCTAGAATATATCTTTCATCAATGTTTTATAATTTTCTTCATACAAATCTCATACATATTTTGTTAGATTTATACATAAGTATTTCATTTCGAGGGATGCCTATGTAAATGATATTGCATTTTTAATTTCAAATTCTATTTTTTTATTGCTGGTGTATGGGAAAGTGATTCACTTTTGTATATTATCCTTGTATCATGTAACTTTGCTATAATCACTTATTAGTTCCAGGTTTTATTTATTGTTTGTTGTTTTTGTTGTTGATTCTTTTCAATTTTCTACAGATGATTATGCTATCTGTGAACAAAGATACTTTTTTTCTTTCTTTCTAATCAGTATATCTTTTATTTCTTTTTCTTGTCCTATTGAATTAGGTAGAACTTCTAGTATGATGTTTAAAAGGAGTGGTAAGAGGGGTAATCTTTGATCTTTGTGGGAAAGCTTCATTTCTCAGCATTGAGTACCATGTTAACTGTACATTTTTAATATATATTCTTTATCAAGTAGAAGTTTCTCTTTAATCCTAGTTTATTGAGTTTTTATCATGAATAAGTGTCGAATTGTGTGAAATGTTTTTCTGCACTTATTGATATCATCAAGTGATTTTTCCTTTTTAGCCTGTTGATCTAATGGATTACATTTATTGATTATCAAATGTTGAACCAGCCTTGCATAACTGGATAAGTTCCCTTAGTCTTCGTGTATAATTCTTTTTATATGTTTTTTTTTAAATAAAATATTTGCTAATATCTTATTGAGGAATGTTACATCTATGTTCATGAGAGATATTAGTTTGTAGTTTTCCCGTAATGTCTTTGTGTGAACTTGGTATTAGGGAAATGGTGTCCTCATAGAATGAATTTAAAATTATACGTCCTATTTCTACCCTCTAAAAGAGATTGTAAAGAATTGGTATACTTTCTCCCTTAAATGTTTTGTGGAATTTACCAATGAATTCATCTGAGCTTGATGTCTTTTGTTTTGGAAAGTTATTAAGTTATTAATTTAATTTCATTAATAGATATAGGTTTATTCAGATTTTTTATTTCTTCTTGTGTGTTTTATCACATTGTATCTTTCAAGGAATTGCTTCATTTCATCTAGTTCATCAAATTTGTATACAAAGAATTGCTCATAGTATTCCTTTATTATCATTAATGTCCATGGGATCTGTAGTGCTATATTCTCTTTCATTTCTGATAACTTCAATTTCTGTCTTCTCTCTTCTTGTTTTTTTGTTTTTGTTTTGTTTTGTTTTTGTTTTTGTTTTCGTTTTTTAGTCAGACTCCATAGAGATTTGTTAATTTTATTGAGTTTTTAAAGGAACCAATGTTTGGTTATACTGATTTTCTTTATTGATGTTGTTTTCAATTACTTTTATTTATACTCTAGTATTTACTCTTACCTTCTGTTTACTGTGGAATTAATTTTGCACTTCTTTTTCTAGTTCCCTATGGTAGAAGCTAATATTATTGATTTTAAATATTTCTTCTTTTGTAATATATGCATCCAATGCATATATTTCCTCTAAGCTCTGCTTTTGGTGTCTCCCACAAATTGTGTTTAATTGTGTTTTCATTTTCTTCAGTTCAAAATATTTTAAAACTTTCTTATGATTTATTCTTTAACTCACATGTTATTTAGAAGTATGTTGTTTAATCATCAATGATTCTGTTTTTTTTTTAAACTATCTGCTATTAATTTCTAGTTTAACTCCATGGTTGTCTGAGAACAGACATTGTTTAATCTTTGTACTTTCAGATTTCTTAAGGTGTGTTTTTGATGTTAAGTGCATACATATTAAGGATTATGTCTTATTTGAGAGTTGATCCTTTTATGTAATGCCCCTTTTTGTCCCTGATGACTTTCCTATCTCTGAAGACTGTTCTGTTTAAAATTCACGTCTATTCCTGATTTCTTTAATTAGTTTTAGCACTATATATCTTCATTCATCTATTTACTTTAAATCTAGGTGTCTTTATATTTAAAGTGTGTTTCTTGTAGAAAATATTTAGTTGGATACTCTTTCCTTTTTTTTCTTCTGTTTTTGTTTCTAATTTTACTCTATCGTGATATGGAGTAATATAATTCCAATTTTTTATATGTATTGAGACATATTTTTGCCTCACATTTGATCTATTATTTTAAAAAAGCCTATATGCACTTGAGAATGTGTATTATGCTCTTGTTGGGTGGAGTGTCCTATTTATGTCTGTTACTTCTAGTTGGGTTACAGTGTCTTTCAATTCCTCTAGTTTATACAGATCTTCTGTCAAGATTTTCTTTCCGTCACTGAAGATAGCGTTATAAAATCTCCAACTATTATAGAACTGTCTATTTCTTACTTTAATTCTATCAATGTTTGCTTTACATATTTTATAACTCTCTTGTTTGCTGTGTATGTACTACAGTCATTAAACCTCAGTAAATTGGCACTTTAATCAATATGCTGAATTCTTCTTTTTCTCTTATAATGTTTTTTTACTTAGTTTATTATTTTATTATAGTCATTCTAATTCTCGTGTTCTAGTAGAAATTTTATCATCCTCATAGACCATCTTTTTCTATTCTTTTACTTTCAAACTATTTGCATCTTTGGATCCAAAGTGACTCTCTTGTAGACAGACTGTGGGTTTTTTAATCCAGTTTTCCTTTTGTTTATATTTTAATATTTTTAATAGTGCATACTGTGAGTCTTACAATTGATATCCTAAATTTATGAAAATTATAACATTCTAGTTTGAATACATACCAACTTAGCTTCTATAGCATACAGAAGCTCTGTTACTATGCAGCACCATTTCTTCCCCTTTATATTATTACATCAGTTACATTTTTAATCATCGACTGACAATTAACATAGACCCAGCAATTGCACTTCTGCATATTTGTTTATAGTTCTACATATATGCATTTTAAATCATATGGAAAATAAAAATAGAAGCTATAAACTACAAATACAATAACACTGGCCCTTATATATACCTATTAGTAATATTTACCAGTGTTCTTTATTTCTTCATATGGTTTTGAGTTACTGTCTAGTGTCCTTTTATTTCAGCCTGATGGATTCCCTTAGCATTTCTGGTAGTATAGGATTACTTGTGATAAACTCCCTCAACTTTTTGTTTTTATCTGGGAATGTGTTAATTTTTTCTTTTATTTTTGAAGGATTGTTTTGTCAGATATAGTATTCTTGATTGACTTTTTCCTTTGAAGACTTTAAAAATGTCATTCTACCGCCTTCATTTGTCACAATATTTTTAATAGTTTGAAGTATACAGCACAATAGGTAGGCAAATATATAATTTATGAAGTGATTCTCCTGATTACTCTAGTACCCATCTGGCACTATACATAGCCATTACAATATTATTGCCTATATTCCCTATGCTGTTCTCCACAACTTCGTGACTGTTTGGTAACTACTAATTTGTACTTCTTCATCCCTTCATTTTTTTTTTTTAACCTGGTCCCCCACACTACATCCCCTCTGGCAATCATCAGTTTGTTCTTTATATCTGTGAGTCTGTTTTTGTTTTAGTTGTTCACTTCTTTTCCTCCTTAGATTCTACATGTAATTGAAATCATATGCTATTTGTTTTTCTATATGACTTATTTTACTTAATATGATAGCCTCTAGATCCACCTATGTTGATGCAAAAGATATGATTTCATTTTTTCTTATGACTGAGTAATATTCCATTTTATATATGTACCACAACTTCTTTATCTAATCACCTATTCATGGGCACTTAGGTTGCTTCCATATTTTGGCTATTATAAATAGCTCTGAAGTGAGCATATAGGTGGTTCAATCTTTACAAAATAGTTTTTTTTTTTTTCCTGAACAAAAATCTAGAAGGACAATTGCTAGGTCAAAAAGTAGTTCTACTTTTTTTTTTTTTTTGAAGAACCTCTATATTGTTTTCCATAGTGGCTGTACTAATTTACATTCTCACCAGCAGTGTATGAGGGTTCCTTTTTCCCCATGATCTCTCCAACACTTGTCATTACTTGTCTTGTTGATGATAGCCATTCTAACAGGTGTGAGGTGCTATCTATTTGTGGTTTTGATTTGCATTTCCCTAATAGCTAATGAAGTAGAATATCTTTTTATGTCTGTTGGCCATTTGCATGTCTTCTTAGAAGAAGTGTCTATTCAGTTCCTCTGCCCATTTTTTAATTGTCTGTTTCTTGTTGTTATTGAGTTGTATGAGTTCTTTGTATATTTTGAATATTAGCCCCTTATCAGAGGTGTTGTTTACAAATATATTCTCCTATTTAGTTGATTGCCTCTTTGTCTTATTGATGGTTTCTTTTGCTGTGCAGAAGTTTTTAGTTTGATAAAGTGCCATTCATTTATTTTTGCTTTTACTTCTCTTGCATCTAAGGTCAAATTTATAAAATCTCTAAATCCAAGGTTTATTAGTTTAGTGTCTATGTTTTCTTCTATGCAATATATTATTTCAGGTCTTATATTTAGGTAGTTGGTCCATTCTGAGCTAACTTTGGTGTATGGTGACAGATAGTATCTTAGTTTCATTCTTTTGCATGTGGCTTTTTAATTTTCCTAGGACCATTTATTAAAGAGACTTTTCTTTCTGCACTTTATGGTTTTGGTTCCTTTGTCAAAATTATATGCCCATGTATATGGGGGTTTATTTTGGGGCTCAATTCTCTTCAATTGGTTTGTGTCTCTGTTTTTTTTTTTTCTTTTTTTCTGCCAATACCATGTTGTTTTATCTTTGTAGTATAATTTCAATTTTGGCAGAGTGATACTTCCAGCCTTGTTCTTTTTTTTTTTTTTTTTCTCTCCCTCAAGATTGCTTTGGCTATTCAGGGTCTTTTGTGCTTCCATACAAATCTGACAATTTTTTTGTTCTATATCTTTAAAAATGCTATTGGAGTTTTGATGGAGATTGCATTAAATCTGTATAATGCTTTAGGTAATAAGGCCATTTAAGCTATGTTGATTCTTCCAATCCATGAATATGAAATATCTGTCAATTTCTTTTTGTCTTCTTCAATTTTTTAAAATGATCTCATAATTTTTAGCGTATAGCACCTTCACATGCTTCATTAGATTTATTTCTAGATATTTTATTCTTTTGGTTACAAATGCAAAATAAATTGTTTTTTCCATTTTTTTTTCCAAAAATTCTATGGAATTTGTATGTTGATTTTGTATTTTGAAAATTTACTATAATTGTTTATTATTTCTAATAGTGTTTTAGTGGAGTCTTTAGGACTTTCTATATAATTTTGTCATCTGCAAAAAGTGACAATTTGACGATATCACTCCTGATTTAGATGCTGTTTATTTTTTTATCTTGCCTGATTGCTCTAAAGAGGAATTCCAACACTATATTCAACAGCCTTGCCTTCTTGATCCCTATCTTAGAGAAAAGCTTTTTTTTTTTAACATCAAATAATATTATCTGAGGGTTTGTTATATATGGCCTTTATTATATTAAGATACTTTGCTTCTATAGACATTTTATTAAGTGTTTTCATCATAAATAAATGTTGTATCTTACCAAAAGACTTTTCTGCATTTATTAATATAGTCATAAGGTTTTTATTTTTTATTTTGTTTATGTGGTGTATCACATTAATTGATTTGTATATGGTAATCCATCCCTGGCCCCCTGGAATGAAGACCACTTTTTTATATTTTGTTGTATTCTATTTGCTAGTATTTAGTTTAGAATTTTTGTATCTGTATCCATCAGAGGTATTTGTCTGTAATTTCTTTATGTTTGTGTTATCTTTCCGAGATTTTGATATCAGGGTAATGTTGGCCTCATATAATGAGTTCAAAAGTAATGCCTCTATTCTAAATTTTCAAAAATGTTTGAAAAGAACAGATATTAAGTCTTTGAAAGTTTGGTAGTATGGACTAGCGAAGCCATCTAATCCTAGGCTTTTAGATTTTGGGAGGTTTTTGAGGTTTGTTTCAATTTTTTTAATGTTGGTCTATATATATTTTTCAGTTATGATACAGTCTAGGAAGGCTACATATAACTAAAAATTTGCAAAATTTCTTCTGGGTTATTGAATTTCATGGGGTATAATCCTTCATACCGTTTTTGTATGATCCCTTATATTTCTGTGATATATGTCGTAACTTCTCCACTTACCTTTTTGATTTTATTTGTGTTCATTCTCTTTTGTCCTTAGTGAATCTAGCCAGGGGTTTGCCAATTAATCGACTCAAAAACCAGCTCTTTTTGCATTAACTTTTCCTAATTACTTTTTTGTTTTCAATTTCATTTAGTTCTGCTTTAATTTTTATTTTTATATTTAATTTTTTTATTATGGTGACATTACTTAATGAAATCATATGTTTCAGGTGTAAAACTTAGCAGTTATATATATATATATATATACATACATACATACATACACACACATATCTATACACACACATATATATATGCGCGTGTGTGTGTTTGTGTGTATATATATATATATACATGTATGCATATTGCATTGTGTGTTCACTGCCCTTAGTTAGATTTCTTTCTGTCACCACAAATTTGTCCCCTTTTACACCGTCTACCTTCCCCCTCCCATTCCCCCATACCCACTGGTAACCAATGGTCTTTTATCCATGTCCATAAGTCTCCTTTTGTTTATCTTGTTCATTTGTTGCTTTTAGGTTTATGTCCCACACAAAAGTGATACCACGTGATTTTCAACATTTTCTCTCTGGCATTTTGCTTAGTGTGATTATTTCAAGGTCCATCCCTGTTGTGGCAAATGTCAGTATTTCATCTCTTCTTATGGCTGAGTAATATTCCATTGTATATATGTACCACAGCTGCTTTATTCAATCATCTACTGGAGCACACTTCAGTTGCTTCTATGTCCTGGCCACTGTGAATAATGATGCTATGAACATCGATGTACAAATGTCGTTTCAGGTAGGGGTTTTCAAGTCTTGGGGTGAATATCCAGTAGAGAAATTGCTCGATCATAAGGTAAATCAATTTTTAATATTTTGAGGAACATCCATACTGGTTTCAAAAGTGGTGGTACCAATTTACAATCCCACCAGCAGTGTATGAGGGTTCCTTTTTCTCTGCATCCTCTCTAACACTTGTTATTATTTGTCCTGTTGATTATAGCTATTCAAAGAGGTGTGAGATGTATCTCATTGTGGTTTTGATTTGCAATTTTCTAATAGCTAGCAATGTTGAGCAGATTTTTATATATTTGTTGGCCATTTCTATGTCCTCTAGGGAGAGGTATCTGTTCAGGTCCCCTGCCCATTGTTTGATTGCATTTTTTTGCTGATGTTGTTGTTATTGAGTTGTATGACTTTTTTATATAATTTGGATATTAGGCCCTTATATGAGATATTGCTTACAAATATATTTCCCATTTAGATGTTTGTCTCTTTACTTTTTGACAGTTTCTTTTGCTGAGCAGAAGCTTTTTAGTTTGATATAGTCTCATTAATTTATTTTTTCCTTTATTCCTCTTGCCTTTGAGATCAACTTCATAAAATTCTCTTTAAGTCCAAGATCCTTCAGTTTAGTTTCTATGTTTTCTTCTATGCAATTTATTGTTTCAGATCTTATATTCGGGTCCTTAATCCATTTTGAGTTAATTTTGGTGTGTGGTGATAGGCAACAAGCTAGTTTCATTCTTTTGCATGTGGCTTTTCTGTTTTCCCAACACCATTTATTGAAGAGGCTTTACTTTTCCCACTGTATGTTTTTGGCTTTTTTGTTGAAAATTAAAAGCCCGTATAAACATGACTTATATCTGTACTCTTGATTCTGTTCCACTGGTCTGTGTGTCTGTTTTGCTGCCGAAACCATGCCATTTTGATTATTGTCACTTTGTAATATAATTTGAAGTCAGACTGAGTGATGTCTCTAGCCTCATTCTTTTCTCTCAGGATGGTGTTGATGTTTCAGGGTCTTCTGTGCTTCCATACAAATCAGATGATTGTTTGTTCTATTTCTTTAAAAAAATGCCAATGGGATTTTGATGGGGATTGCATTAAATCTGTATAATGCTTTAGGTAATGAGGTCATTTTAATTACAGTGATTCTTTCAATGCAAGAACATGGAATAACTTTCCATTTTTTGTACCTTCTTCAATTTTTTAATAGGATCTTATAGTTTTCATTATATAGGACCTTCACATATTTTGTTAGATTTTTTTTCTAGAAATTGTATTCTTTTTCATGCAATTGCAAAAGGAATTATGTTTTCCACTTCTTTTTCTCACACTTCGCTTTTAGAGTATACAAATTGTATGGATTTTTGAAAATTGATTTTGTGTCCGGAAAGTTTACTGTATTTGCTTATTGTTTCTAGAAGTGCGATTGTGGAATCTTTAGGGTTTTTGATACAGAAAATCATGTCATACACAAATACTGCCAGTTTGACTTCTTCATTTCCTATTTGAATGTCTTTTAAGAGCCTTATTGCACTCGCTAGGGTGAATAAGTCGTGATAGTATACAATCTTGTCTTGTTTCTGAACCTAGAGTGAAAGTTTTTAGTTTTTCATCATTAAGTATAATGTTGGCTGAGGTTTGTCATATATGGCATTTGTTATGTTAAGGTATTTTTTCTACACTGATTTTGTTAAGTGTTTTGATCATAAATGGATGCTGTATCTTGTCAAATGCTTTTTCTGCATCTGTTGATATGATCATATGATTATTATTTTTTTAATTTGTGTATGTAGTGTACCACATTTATTGATTTGCATATATTGAGCCATTTCTATGCTCCTGAGATGAAGCCCACTTGATCGTGGTGTATAATCTTTTTAATATGTTGCTATATTCGGTTCGCTCATGTCTTATTTAGGATTTTTTTCATTTGTGTTCACGAGGGATATTGATCAGTAGTATTTTTTTGTATGTTATCTTTATCAGGTTTTGGTATGAGGATAATATTGGGCTCATAAAATGAGTTAGGAAGTATTGCCTGCTTTTCGATTTTTTTGGAAGGCTTTGAGGAGAATAAATATTAAATTTTCTTTGAATGTTTTGCAGAATTCACTGGTGAAGCCATGCGGTCCTCGACTTTTCCTTTATGGTAGATTTTTGATAATTGGTTCAATTTCCATACTGCTGATCGGTCTATTTAGATTTTTCAATTCTTTTTGATTCAGTCTAGGAAGATTGTATTTTTCTAAGTACTGGTCCGTTTTTCTAGGTTATTAAATTTTGCGTTATATACTTTTTCATGTATTTTTGTAAGATTCTTTGCATTTCTGTGGTGTCTGTCATCATTATCCTTCTTTCATCCTTAATTTTTTTCTATTTGTGAGTCTAGCCAGGGGTTTGTCAATTTTATCAACCTTCTGAAAGAATCAACTCTTTGTTGCATTTATTTTTTCTATGTTTTTTTTCAATTTCATTTAATTCTGCTCTAATTTTCATTATTACTTTTTTTATTCTGCTGACTTTAGTCTTCATTTGTTTTTCCTTTACTAGTTTTTTTTAAGATAGAGCATTAGGTTGTTTATTTTGACTCATTCCTGTTTTTGGAGATAGTCCTCTAATGATATAAACTTTCTTCTTATGACTGCTTTCCCATGTCTCAAATGTTTTGATATGTTGTACTATCATTATCATTCGTTTCTATGTATCCCTTGATCGTACTTTTGTTTCTTCTCTGACACAGTCATTCTTCAGTAGTATGTTGTTTAATCTCCATGTATTTGTGCTTCTTCCTTCTTCCATTTTACAGTGATCTCCATCTTCAAAGAATTATGAACAGAGAATATGGTTGGCCTGGTTTCAGCCCTCTTATATTTGTTGAGGCTATCTCTGTGTTCCAGTATGTGGTCAGTCCTTGAAATATTCCATGTGCACTAGAGAAGAATGTATAAGCATCTGTTTTGGGATGGAAAGTTCTGTAAATGTCAATTGTGTCTAGTTGGTCTAATGTGTCATTTAAGGATGGTATTTCCTTATTGATTTTCTGTTCGGATGATCTAGCTATATCCAACAGTAGGGTATTTAGGTCTCCTACTATGATAATGTTTTGGTCTGTTTCTCCATTTAATTCTGTTAGTAATTATTTTATATATTTCGGGGCTCCCTGATTGGGAGCATAGATATTAATAATTGTTATGTCTTGGTGCATGATTCCTTTTATTATTATGACGTGTCCCTCAGTATCTTTCTTTATCTTTTTTTTTTGAAGTCTATTTCATCTGATATTAGTACTGCTACTCCCACTTTTCTCTGAATGCCATTTGCTTGAAATATCATTTTCCACCCTTTCACTTTGAGTCTATATTTGTCTTTGGAATTTAGATGTGTGTCCTGGAGGCAGAATATGGTTGGATTTTGGATTGCGATTCAATCTGCAACTCTGTGCCTTTTTATTGGTGAGTTAAGACCATTTACATTTAGAGTGATTATTGAAATATGAGGTTTTCCTATAACCATTTTATCTTTTGCTTTCTGGTAGATCAGTGTTTCCATTGCTTTCCATCCTCGTATGCCTGTATTTTTTTTCTCTCATTTTGGTTGGGTTTGTGGGTTTTCCCTCGGTCCTTCTTGTTTTGTGTTATATATTTCAGTTCTGAATCTGTGATATGTAGTTACCATAATGAGAATGTAGAGAAGAGTTATATATATCCATTTTCTTCTGTGTGTGCCTTATCTCCATTGCTATTTGTGAAGTTGGCTCTTCGAATCCTCCTGTTTTCTGTCATTGTTGTGTCAATTTGTCCCTTTGTATGCTGAACATTCATTACTGTCTTGCTATAGCAAATCTCTTCTTGTTGTTTAAGCTTATAATGCCTTGTTCTTAGTAAGCGTTGTACTCCTCTGCTTTTATCTTCCTGCTAGTCACCTTACTCATACTTATGTATTTTTTCATCAATTTGTTTTTGGTGGGTTGACCCCTTTCAGTATTTTCTGTAATGCAGGCCTCTTAGTGGAGAATTCCCTCAAGTTTTGTACGTCTAGAAATGTCTTTATTTCTTCTTCATATCTAAAGGGGAACTTAACTGGATACATTATTCCTTTCATTTAATAGTTCGAATATTTGATTCCACTCCTTTCTAGATCATAAGGTTTGTGCTGAGAAGTCTGACAATAATCTATTGGGCTGTCCTTTATAGATCGTTGTCTTGTTTTTTTCCTGGCTGCCCTAAGAATTCTTTCTTTGTCATTGATTTTTGATAATTTTAATCCAATATGTCTAGGAGAAGGCTGTTTTGTCTGAGATAATTGTGTGTTCTGTTGACTTCTTGAATTCCAAACTCCAGCTCATTCCTTAGATTTGGTTAATTCTCGTCAGCTATTTGTATGAAAATGCTTTCTGATCCCTGCTCCTTTTCTTCCCCTTCAAGAATGCCCATTATTTCTGTTTCCTCTCTTGATGCTATCAGCTATTTCTTGTATTTCTCTTTCATTAGTTTTCATTCTTTTGTTTCTCTCTTCTTCTTTCTGATCTATTTCTAGATCTCTGTCTTCGCTATCACTGATCTTTCCTCCTTTTGATCGATTCTATTTCCCAAGCCTGCTATTTCATTTTTCATCTCTTTCAGTGTCTTTTTATTTCCAGAAGATTTATTTGATTCTTTTTTAGAGTTTCAATCTCCTTGTTAAAAACTAATTCTGCTGATCTAGTTGTTTTTTTTTTTCAACTCTTGGAAATATTGATATGAATTATTTTTATCTCATTGATTTTTTGTTTGTTTGTTTGTTTTTGGAAGTACCATCCTGAATTCTCTGTCATTTAAGTAGCATATTTTTATGTCTGTAAGTTTATTTTCTGGAGATTTTTCTCTTTCTTTCTGAGATGCCTTGTCACCTTGTTTATTCATGGTGTTTAATGGACTATTTCTCCACCTGGGCATTAATGGAAGTGTATTCTGCTTTTTTTCCAGAAAGAAGATTTATTATATAAAGGTCTCTCTTTAGCCTGCTGCAAAGAAGGCACTTTTCTTTTGGTTTCCAGTAGGTGGCATCTAAGCCTCTTGGATCCATGGTTTACATAAAGTCTTAATAATGCCTTTTTTTTTCTTATAGTTATTCAATCATGCTCACTACCCTCAGTCTCAGTCCCTTTTAGTGTTAGTGACAGTTTCAGTAGGATTTTCTCAGACTCTCCTTGGATTCCGTGGTGTTCAGTCTCAGAGGATATGGGAGGAGGGGCTCTCTGGGTTGTGGATTGGGGCTGCAGCTCAGCCTCACGTTTTACAGCTGCCGCTGGTAATAATCACCTGTTGCTCCTCTGTCATCCCCACTTCTTCTTTTTTTTTTTTTTTTTTTTGGCCTTGATTTCTGGGCACTGCCACTGGATGGAGCTCACAGTGCTCCTGGGTAGGGCTGTTCAGGGAATCCACCGCACCTTCTCTCCTCCTACTACCGTGCAGGGATCTTGACTGAGAGATGCAACTTCTTTGTTTCTCTCAGTCTACTGCCTAACTCCTGGGGTTCTGACCTATGGTAGTTCTTATGCGCAGTCCAACGCTCAGACTTGCTACTGTCTAGGTTGGTTGTTTTTTTATTCAGTTTTAGATGTTCAGCTTATTGTTGTTTTAAGTGGAAAGATCTGGGGATGTCTCTCATTTCACCATGTTTCTAATTACCTTTCCTCTTACAGTTCTCGATATGGCTTTTCTTTATATTTTTAGTTGTATGTGATATGTTTCTTTAGTCTTCAGGTAATTCTCCAACTTGATTGTTTTATGATTTGGTTGTAATTTTAATGCAGTAATGGGAAAAGATGATGCCCACTTCACCTAGCTCTTGCCTCCTTAGCCCCAAATTCATTCCACATTCTTCTGTCCTTTGTGAATAATTTTGAGAATCTGATGATGATTTTATTGAGAATCTCTTGTATATGACAAGTGACTGGATAACTTCAATCCACATATCTACAAATTTACTGATTCTTTCTTTTGCTTGCTCAAGTCTGCTAGTATAGACTGTTAGTGAGATTTCATTTTAGTCACTGTAATATTTATCTCCATGATTTCTGTTTCCTTCTTTTTTTTTTGCAATTTTTATTTTTCGTTGCTATTTTTTACTTGTTTATGCATTATTCTCCTGTTTTCCTTTAATTCTTTGTATATATTTTCTTTTTAGCTATTTGAGCTTATTTACACAGGTAATTTAAAGTTCTTTTCTACTAAATCCAATGTGTTTGCCTCCTCAGGGATAGTTTCTCTTAAGTTTTCTTTGAATGGGCCATCATTTGTTGTTTCTTTCCATACTTTGAATTTTTGTTGTTGTTGTTGAAAACCAGACATTTTTAACATTATAATATGGTAAGTGTGAATTAAGAGTCTTCCTCTTCTTCAGTCTTTGATTTTTTCCTGTGACTATTTAGTGACTTTCAAAATGTATTTTTGTAAATTTTTTTTATGCCTACAGCACTCAGTCTTCCTAGGTGGTCTCTCATCTATTTTTGTATTTTTAAATATCTATTATTTGCCATGTGTGTTCTCTTAGGTTTCTGCTCCTTTAGACTGTGTTCACTTTATGTTTTCAGAGAGATTTACTTAAATGGCAACAGCCAAGTAAAAGAAGAGGAGAAAGTACAAAAAGAAAAAAAAAAGAAACATTTTCCTAGCTTTTGCAGATTGGCTTTGTGCTTAGAGTATTCTTTATTTTTAATTTATTTTTATATATTTTTGTAATGGTGACATTCTTTAACGAAATCCAGTAAGTTTCAGGTGTACAATTTAGCAATAAGCCATATCTATATATTACATTGTGTGTTCACTGCCCATAATTAGATTTATTTATGTCAGCACATATTTGACCCCTAGTACTCCATCTACCTCCTCCATCCACCCTCTCCCCTACCCTCTGGTAACCACTAGTCTATTGTCCATGCTCATTAGTCTCTGTTTGTTTTTCCTTTTCGTTTGTTGCTTTTAGGATTATATCCCACATATAAGTGATATCATGTGATTTTCAGCTCTTTCTGTCTCGCTTATTTTGCTTAGTATGATTATCTTGAGGTCCATCTATGTTGTTGCAAATGGCAGTATTTCATCTCTTCTTATGGCTGAGTACTACTCCATTGTATATATGTACCACAGCTTCTTTATCCAATCATCTATCGAAGGATACTTTGGTTGCTTCCATTGTGCTGGAGTATTCTTTCAATGCCTTGCTAAGTTATTTACAATTCCATTTTAGTTCTCATTTCCAGCTTGTACTGAGCTTGAAATCTTAGGATCTTCTCAGGTCTTCTGTGAGTGTGCATTTTTCCCTGGGCATATACATGGCTTTCTAAATTCTCTGGAATTTTAAGTGTGAAGTAGAGACAGTTCCAAGATATAACTACTGCATGATGATGCCTGACCACTGCTGAACCCTCATGCTAGATCCAGTAAATCCAAGCCATAATGGAGATTGCTTCAAGTAAACCCCCTCAGAAGGTGTCTGACTCCTCCCCAGTGCCCCAGGCATGCTGATTCCTGGAACAGTCCCTTACCCTACCCTCAACAAATATGTAAGGCATTGTCCCCTTTCCTGGGGTGGGTCATGCCCCAGTAATCCTATCCATCCTGCCTGTCCTATATAACCTCCTAGTGTCTGCCACATGGCATGGAGGATATCCATGTCATCTTGCCACTGCCCAAGATGAACCACATATACAATTTTCCTTAATAAACTGTTGTTGTAATGCTGGCCTTGTCAGCCTCTTTCTTTGATATCTTTGCCCAGGAAATTTTACATAACATGAGGTATGATTCAATGCTCTAATTCTCTAAAAAATCTCTCTCTCTGGCCTTTCTTCCTTTGTTTTTGGTGTATTTTTTGTTTGCTTCAGCTGTAACCTTTTGCTTCAGGTAACAGCATGTTATTCATTTGCCTTTTGATCATTTTGAGGGAAGCATGCTTGGTGTCCATTTTTCTGCCCTGAGAAACTTCTGTGTTAGGCAATATAAATCAATTTTTTTCAGGCAGCATTCAGACAGGTTAGTAAAGATAAAATCAATGATCCATAAATAAAATATGTTTTGCTCCTCCTGGAACCAGGGAGTAGGTTCTTATCCTAGAAACTTAAGCAGATATCTTAAGACTACTCCTATGCTGGAGAGGAACCTGAGTAAGAACAAGTAAAATAGCTCAGAGCTTTCTTACCACTTTTAAGTTGGCTTTTTCTTGATTCAGCATTTTTTTTTTCTGTAAATCTCTGACTGCTTTCAAGAATTTTGACAAAATTGATTCTGTTTTGCTTGATTTTCCAGTGTTTCTGTGGAGGGACAAACTCATGGAGCTACATACTCTACCATTTTTGCTGACAGCATTCTTAAAAAAAATTTTTCTTGTTTTTATTTTTCAGAAGTTTGACTATTATGTGTCTCTGCATGGCTTTGTTTGTGTGCATTCTATTTGGAGTTCACTTAACTTCTCAAATCTGTGGGTTTATGTCTTTTGTTGAATTTGGAAAGTTTTCTGTCATTGTTTCTTTAAATGCACTTTCAGTACCACTCTCTTTTCCCTCTCATTATTGTAAAATGTTGAATCTTTTGTTATTGTTCTATAGATCATTGAAGTATTTTTAGTCTATCTTTTTCCCTGTTGTTCATATTGGATAAACTCTATTGATTCATCTTCAAGTTTACTGATTCTATTCTCTGTCATCTCCAGTCTACTATTGAGTAAAGATTTTTATTTTGGTAATTTCATTTTTTAGTTCTATAGCTTACATTTGAATTTGATTTACAACTTCTATTTTTTTTCTGAGATTTTCTATTTTTATTTGCTTTAAGAAAATTCATAATGGATTGTTGAAGCGTTTTTATGACTACTGCTCAAAAAAGCTTTTCAGATAATTCTAACGTGATTCATCATTAGTTGATTGTTTTTCTCATTCAGATTGTGGGTTTTTGGTTCTTGGTGTAATGAATAATTTTTAATTGTATCCTGGACATACTAGTTATTATATTAGACCTTTGATCCTATTTAAAACTTCTGTTTTAGCAAGTACTGAACTTGTTTAGGTTAGTATGTATATTCTGGCCTACTTTTGTGGACTTTAGTTCCAATAATAATTTAAATTTGTGAACTTTCGCAATGCTATTCTGGTCTGTTTCATTCATTCAAAGCCACTGGGATTCCCACTCAATCCCTGATAATACCAACTGTCGGTGCAGAAAGTTCTTTCAGAAGCCTGTACTCTCCTATTTTACTTATTATAAAGATAAATAAAAGCTTAGTTTTCCATGTACAAAACTGGAAAAAGAACTGTTCTCTCCACCCCTTTTTTTCTTACAGACTTTTAATGAAAAAAAAAATAGTAGTTGTGAATTCTTTCTCTGCTCTAACCTTCTGGTATGCCTGTACATTTTTTTAGAGGCTTAGTAACCCTTCTTGCAAGGTTTACAGCTTAAGAATGTTTTTTTTACAAAGTTATTTACAAAGTTAGTACTTTTACCTTCCTGCCACAGTGGGAGTTTAAGTTAAACACCTTTCTCTGACCTGTAACCATATGCTTGTCATAGAGATAAGTTTTAATATGCCTTTGGAGAAATGCAATTAACTAAAAAAAATTGTTACCTTTGTTTGCAAGTAAACTTAGGATGAGCTTTATGACAGAATGTGTAACAAATGATGGTGTTAAGTCCTGTTAGAAAAAACTTGAGAACTAATGTACATAATAGTTACCACTTGCTTATGTGAATAGAGTGAAATTTATTTGGCTTATTTATGACACATTGTAATCTGGATACGCTTATTCAATAAATCATTCTGTTTTTTTCTACATTTTGAGGAGAAGATTCTCTGGGTTGGCAGGATTGTTATTTTTCAAAAACCATACACTCATGACCTGGCTACGATCCTATGAATACTGAAATAAGACACATTTGCCAGAATTCAGCCAAGGAAAGTATAGTTCATCTTCAAGTGTTTAGTTACTTGGCATTTCAAACTCATTAAACCCTCCTGAACTACAGGGTTCCAAATTCTACCTACTGTGTTAGCCTGGACTTCTGCTAGTGTAAGATAAAAATACCCTGTAATCACAAAACAACAACCCAATAAATAAAAGCACATCTGAAAGGAAGAAATGTAAAGGAAAATGCTGTTGGCCATACGAAATACATTTTTTGTAGTCTTACAGTAGATCAAATTAATAAAATCTGCCTTTTCTAGTAAAATGGTATTTGTTCTACATTAAACTTATTTTATTGTACTCTCAGGAGTACTTTAAGCTTTTAACTCCTCAGTCATAATTAAAAGCAGAAGACACATGGGAAAAGGTGACTTCCTGTAAGAATAAGAGTTTAAGTAAAATTTTGCATAGGTTTTATGTTATGCAAGTGGAAGCTTATGCCATGATTTTATACCAGAATACCTAGAATAATCACTTGGAAGTTTTGATATGGAAATTACTAAAAAACAATTTGTTATATAAAATTTAGATTTTTTAAATGAAAAAAGTATATTTTGCTCACAAAATTTCATGAAGATATGTTTTTGGTTTTAATTGTGATGAAAGATAAAATATGCTCTCACTCTTTTACCCTTTTTTGAGTCCCTAACTAACATTTGCTCACACTTTTTCTAAAATGAGATTCTTGTCAAGGATGCTTCCAATGAACCATACCCAAATGTGCATTTGAGTTGCTTTGTCTCATACCTCAAAAGAGAAATTAGCATTTGCTGAATCACTGGTATGTGCCAACAGTCTATGCATGCTAAAAAAATGCTTTAATAGCAATATCAATAAATACAGGCTTGACATTGGAAATAATTGGATCAGTGATACAAATGACAAAATTTTGAATCGAATTTTGTGAGAATACAGAGGAAAAGAATAAAGGAAGAAAAATGAGGAAAAGATAATGTACACAAAATAGATTATAAAGGTCCAACTGGCAAATAATATGGTATTATTGAATAAGAAAGAAAACTGGATAAAATCAAATAATGAGAGAATAAAACTGCTATTGAATATTAAGCGATACATGAGGAAAGTTAAATTATAGAACAAGAATCTATACTATTAAAATGTGTGTCCAGTATAATTTAGAAGAGTAGTTCACAAGGCAGACTATGAACGTAGGAGAAACTAAACCTGTGGGAAATGGTAGATAATATAAATATAGTAGAAGTTACCAGTGGACTATGTGGACAGAGCTCTTGAGGATGAAACTTAAATCAGAGACCAAGTTTGCATGGGGAAGAGGGAAAGAACATATACTGAATTTAGCTTGATCAAGTATGGAGATTAGATGAGCATGTAAGAAAACACATAGCAGGAAAGATCATAATCTCACAAATAAGAGAGACTCGTATTTAAAATACTGTCACTTTCACTTGCTACTAGTGAGACCTTGAAAATTAACTTAACCTCTCTAGACTTCAGCCTAAACCTCTGCATATATATCTATAAAATATTGATAATACTGAAGCAGCAGCAATTTTGAAGAGGGTAGCCAAATTTCCAGTTGTGGATGCCTGCTTCTAAAGGAAACAGAGAATTTTCTTCCTAAAGAGTTGTGTTTTTACTTGCTTCTACAGGAAATTTTGCTCCTAAAGAGTTGTGTTTTAACTTGTCTGGGGGTTCCCTAAAAGATTGATGCAAGACTCTTGCTTTTGTTTCACCTAACTCAGAATTCTCTCAAGGCAGAGAAACAGCTAAGCAGGAGACATTTCTTGAACACATTGAAAGGCAAATGAATAATTGCTGCCACATGGGGCACAATAGATTAAAGTTGGGACATAAAATCAACATGGTGAAAACCTGTAGAAGTACTGGAGTAAGAGTTACTTTGAGGAATAAGGACTTTGAAACGTTCTCATGTATAACAAGAAATCTAGAAAGCCAAGTGAATGCCCAGGGCAGAAAAAAAAATGATTAGAAAACCTGAAATGACTCTAAGCTTTCAACTATGGGTTTAGGCTCAGTACAGCCAGGAAATGAAAGCTAAGGTAAAGTTACAAATGACCTGGTTAAGCCTTGAAAGAGTGCCCCCAACCAGAGGCACTCTGAAAAGACTGGAAAATATATATATACATATATATTTTTTCCTTTTGTCTCTCTTCTCTAAATAAATCTCCATGAAACAACTAAAGGAACCAAGATTTCATAAACCAAGCATAACAAAAACATAACCTTTGAAATATAGAGGGTCATTAAACAAACAAAAACCTACAACGCACAGTAAATAACAACAAAACCTCAGGAGGGGAAACATTGTTTACCAGAAATACCAAATTATAAGATCCCAAACTCTAGTTTTTGACAAAAATTATGAGGCATACAAAGAAACAAAACAGTATGAAACATTCTAAGGAAAATAAGACATTAACAGAAAGTTTCCCTGAAGAAGTAGACATTCAACTTACCAAAAACTTTAAATCAACTGTCTTAAATGTGCTCAAATAGCTAAAGGAAATCACAAACAATGAAATAAACAAAACCAAGAGAACAACTTTTCAACAAATAGAGCATATCAGTAAAGAGAGCAAAATTATAAAAAAAGAATAAAATAAAACTTCTGGAGATTTACAGTAAAATAAGTAAAATGAAAAATTAGGTAGAGGATTTTAACAGCAGTTTAAGCAACAGAAGAAAGAAGTAACAAATTTGAAGATATGTAAATTGAAATCACTGAGTTATGAGCAGAAAAAAGAATGAAGGAAAACGAACAGGGCCTATGAGATATGTGACATATCATCAAGTATACCAATATATTCATAATGAGAATTCCAAAGGAAAGAAGAAAAAAAAGGGGCAGAAAGAATATATGAAGAAACAACTTCTTAAATTTGATAAGAGACATTAATCTATACATCAAGAAAACCTGGATGAATTCTGGTATTGTAAATACAAAAAGATGTATATATAGATATATTAATGACAAAATTTGAAAGCCAAATCAAAGAGAGAATCTTGAAAGAAGAAACAGAGAAATCATTTGTCAGCTAACAGGAAGTCTGAATAAGATTGGCAGCAGATTTCTCATTAGAAATCATGAAGTACAGAAGGCAGCACGATGACATATTTAAAGTCCTAAAAACAAACAAACAAACAAAAACAACAACAACAACAACAAAACAACAAAAAAAACTCAACCCAGAATTCCATATTAGGGAAAACCATCCTTCAAAAATGTAGAAATATCCAAGAATCAAGACATCATGGATTAACAGAGTGGAGAGACAATTTGTCACTGTAAAACTGCTGTACAAGATGTTAAAGGAAGTACTTCAGGCATAAATGAAAAGACAATAGACAGTAACTCAAAGCCATATGAACTACTAAAGAATACTGCTAAATATAAAATAGTTATTATTGTAGCTTTGGTTTGTAACTCTTTTTTTAATGTAATTTGAAAAATAAATTCATAAAAATATAAACAAAGATCGATGCTAATGGGCACACGATGTACAAAAATGCAATTTGTGACAATAACAACATAGGGATATGAGATATACAAGAATAGAATTTTTGTATACTATTGAAGTTAAACTGGTATTGGTGCAACAGGTTTTTAAAAAATAACTTTCAAAATGTTAATTATAATCCTGGGATACCAACTAGGAAAATAAATAAAGTATGTGGAAAACAAAATGAGAAGGAAATAAAAATAGTATACTACAAAAAATCAATCAAACACAAAATGAGGCCATAATAAAAGATTTGAAGATCAAAATAATTTGACATATAGAAAATAAATAATAAACTGTCAGAAGTACCTCTTTATCAGTAATTAATTTAAATATAAGTGGATTAAATTGAAAATTAAAAATGATTTATTAGAAGAATAAACTATTTTATAGTATTTTTTAATTAATTAATTAATTAATTAATTAATTTTTATGCCGACATTTGTTAATGGGATCCAGTAAGTTTCAGGTGTGCATTTTAACTGTAAGGAATATATGTATATTTAAACTGTGCGTTCACCTACCATAGTAAGATTTCTTTCTGTCAACCACATATTTGACCTCTTTTACCAAATCCACCTCCCCTCTTTCCCCTGCCCCCTATACTCTGGTAACCACTAGACTATTCTCCAGGTCCCTGAGTCTCTGTTTGTCTACCTCATTTGTTGTTTTAGGTTTATATCCCACATATAAGAGATATCATGTGGTTGTCAATTTTTTTGTCTGGCTTATTTCTCTTAGCATGATTATCTCGAGGTCCATTCATGTCGCAAATGGCAGTATTTCATCTCTTCTTATGTCTGAGTAATATTCCATTGCATGTATGTAGCATAGCTTCTTTATCCAATAATCTATTGTAGGACACTTTGGTTGCTTCCATGTCCTGGCAACTGTGAATAATGCTGCTATGAACATCACTGTGTAAATATCTTTTCAGATATGAGTTTTCAAGACTTTAGGGTAAATACCCAGTAGAGGGATTGCTGGATCATAAGGAAAATCAATTCTTAGTTTTTTGAGAAACCTCCATATTGTTTTCCATAATGGCTTTATCAATTTGCAGTACCACTAGCAGCGTATGAGGGTTCCTTTTTTTCCACATTCTCTCTGACATTTGTTATTACTTGTCCTATTGATTATAGCTATTCTAGCTATTCTAACAAGTGTGCGATGGTATCTCATTGTGGTTTTGATTTCCATTTCCCTAATAGCGAGTGATACTGAGCATGTTTTCATATGTTTGTTGGCCATTTGTATGTCTTTTTAGGAGAGGTATCTGTTCAGGTCCTCTGACCATTTTTAGATTGCATTTTTGTTGTTCTTGTTGTTCCTGTTGTTGTTGAGTTGTATGAGTACTTTGTATATTTTGGATATTAGGCCCTTATTGGAGGTGTTGCTTGCAAATATATTTTCCCATTCAGATGGATTTCTCTTTACCTTGTTGATGGTTCATTTCACTGTGCAGAAACTTTTTAGTTTGATGCAGTGTCATTCATTTATTTTAAATTTTACTTACTTTACCTTTGAGGTAAAATTCATAAAATCTACTTTAAGTCCAAAGTTCATGAGTTTAGTTCCTATGGTTTCTTCTATGCAATTTATTGTTTCAGGTTTATATTCAGCTCCTTAAGATATTATAAGTTAATTTTGGGATGTGGTGATAGGCAACAAGCTAGTTTTATTCTTTTGCAGGTGGCTTTCCAGCTTGCCCAGCACCAATTATTGACGAGGCTTTCCCTTCTCCACTGTATGTTTACTGCTATTTTTGTTGAAAATTAAAAGTCCATATAAACTTGAGTTTATTTCTGGGCTCTTCATTCTGTTCCACTGGTCCGTGTGGCTGTTTTTCTGTCAATACCATGCCATTTTGATTATTGTCACTTTGTAATATAATTTGAAGTCAGACAGAGTGATGTCTCCAGCCTCATTATTTTTTCTCAGGATGGTGTTGATGTTTCAGGGTCTTCTGTGCTTCCATACAAATCAGATGATTGTTTGTTCTATTTCTTTAAAAAACGCCAATGGGATTTCGATGGGGATTGCATTAAATCTGTATAATGCTTTAGGTGATAAGGTCATTTTAACTATGTTGATCCCTCCCTTCCAAAAACACAAAATATCTTACCCTTTTTTTGTACCTTCTTCAATTTTTTTAATAGGGTCTTATAGTTTTAATTATATAGGTCCTTCGCATGTTTCGTTAGATTTATTCCTAGATATTTTATTCTTTTTGTTGCAATTCCAAAAGAAATTATTTCTTTCCATTTTTTTTCTGACACTTTATTATTAGAATACAGGAATGCTATAGATTTTTAACATTAATTTTGTATCGAAAAACTTCACTGTGTTGACTTACTGTTTCTAGTAGTGTTTTGTGGAGTCTGTAGGATTTTCTATATAGAGAATCATGCCATCTGTAAATAGTGACAGTTTGACTGCTTTGTTTATTATTTAGAAGGCTTTTATATCTTTCTCTTCCCTGATTGCACTTCCTAGGACCTCCAATGTTATAATGAATAACAGTGGCAATAATGGACAGCCTTGTCTTGTTCCTGAACTTAAGAGTGAAGGTTTTTAGTTTTTCACCATTAAGTATAATGTTGGCTGAGAGTTTGTCATATATGGCCTTTCTTATGTTAAGGCACTTTCTTCTACACTGATTTTGTTAAGTGTTTTGGTCATAAATGGATGCTGTATCTTGTCGAAGACTTTTTATGCACCTATTGATATAATCATATGATTCTTATTTTTTAATGTGTTTACGTGGTGTATCGCATTAAATTATTTGTGTATGTTGAACTATCTTTGTGCCCCTGGGATGAAGTCCACTTGAACTTGGTGTATAATCTTTTCAATATTTTGCTGTATTCGGTTTGCTAGTATCTTATTTAGGATTTTTGCATTTGTTTTCATGAGCAATATGGTCTCAGTATTTTTTTTTTTTTTTGCGAGTGTGTTATCTTTATCAAGTTTAGGTATCAGGGTACTATTTGCCTCATAAAATGAGTTAGGAAGTATTGCCTGCTCTTCAATTTTTTGGAAGTGTTTGAGGAAAATAGGTATTTAATCTTCTTTGAATGGTAGAATTAACTGATGAAGCCATCTGATTCTGGACTTTTCCTTTATGATAGGTTTTTAATTATTGTTTCAATTTCCATATTGCTGATTGCTCTATTTAGATTTTCCAGTTCTTCTTGATTCAGTCTATGAAGATTGTATTTTTCTAAGTAGTGGTCCATTTTTTCTAGGTTATTATATTTTGTGTTATATACTTTTTCATAGTATTCTCGTATGATCCTTTGTATTTCTGAGATGCCAGTCATAATTTCCCCTCTTTCATCCCTAATTTTGTTTACTTGTTTCCTTTCTCTTTTTTCTTAATGCATTTAGCCAGGGGTTTGTCAATCTTATTAACCTTCTCGAAGAACCAGCTCTTTGTTGCATTTCTTTTTTCTTTTTTTTTTTTTTTTTTGCTTGTTTCAATTTCATTTAATTCTGCTCTAATTTTCATTACTTATTTTCTTCTGTTGACTTTAGGCTTCATTTGTTCTTCCTTTTCTATTTTTTTTTCTTTTAAAATTAAATTTATTGGGGTAACATTGGTTAATACAATTATATAATATTCAGGTGTATATTATAATTTGACATCTGTATATTCTATTGTGTTTACCACCTAAAGTCCAGTTTTCTTCAGCTACCATATATTTGATCCCCTTTACTCACTTTACCCTCCCCCTTATCCCCTTATATTTGAACCTCTTTTTCCCTTCTGTGTCCACACTCCTCCTCCACCCCGTCCTTTGGTAACCACTTGTCTACAGTCCATGTCCATGAGTCTCTGTTTGTTTGTCCTGTTCATTTGTTGCTTTTAGGTTTATATCCCACATATAAGTGATAGTATTTGATTTTCACTTTTTCTGTCTGGCTTATTTAACTTAGCTTGATTATCTCAAGGTCAATCCATGTTGTCGCAAATGTTTATTTGGGCTTGTTCTTGTTTTTTGAGATAGTCCTGTAATGATATGAACTTTCCTCTTATCATTGCTTTTGATGTGTCTCAACAGTTTTGATATGTTGTACTATTATTACCACTCATTTCTATGTATCTCTTGAAATCCTTTTATTTTCTTCTCTGACCCAGTTATTTTTCAGTAGCATTTTGTTAACTATCCATGTATTTGTGGTTCTTCCCACTTTCCTTTTACAGTTGGTTTTCATCTGCAAAGCATTATGATTAGGGAATATGGTTGGTATGGTTTCAAACCTCTTATATTAGTTTAGACTACCTCTGTGTCTCAGTATGTGGTCATTCCTTGAGAATGTTCCATGTTCAGTAGAGAAGAATGTTTAAGCAGCTGTTTTTGGATGAAAGGCTGTGTACATGTCAATTATGTCCAGTTGGTCTAATGTGTCATTTAAGGATGTTATTTCCTTATTGACTTTCACTTTGCATGATCTGTCCATATCCAAAAGTAGGGAACTAGGGACCCTACTATGATAGCATTTTGGTCTGTTTCTTCCTTTAGTTCTGTTAGTATTTGCTTTATATACTTCTGTGCTCATTGATTGAGAGCATAAATATTAATAAGTATTATATCTTCTTGGTATATAAATCCCTTTATCATTATGAAGTGTTCCTCAGTACCTTTCTTTACTCTTTTTATTTTGAAGTCTATTTCATCCATTATTAGTACCATTACTCCTGCTTTTCTCTGAATGTTGTTTGCTTGAACTATCATTTTTCACCCTTTCACTTTGAGTCTATAATTGTCTCTGGAACTGAGATGTGTTTCCTGGAGTCAGCTTATGGTTGCATTTTGTTTTTTGATTCAATCTGTGACTCTGTGCCTTTTTATTGGTGATTTCAGTCCATTTGTATTTCAAGTGATTATTGAAATATGACGTTTTCCTATAACCATTTTATGTTTTGCTTTCTGTTAGCTCATCATTTTCAATGTTTCCTTGTCCTCGTGTGTTTATTTTTGTATATTGTTTTGGTTTTATGGGCTTTCTCGCTGTTCCTTCTTGTTTTATGTTATATACTTCAGATCTGAAACTTTGGTCTGTGGTTACTATTATGAATATGTGGATGATAGTTATATAAATATAGTAGTCCACTTTCTTTCATATGTTCCTTATCTTCATTACTCTTTGTGAATTTGGATCTTTGAATTCTCCCCTTTTCTGCTGTTGCTGTCTCAATTTGTTACTATATATGCTGAATGTTCATTACTATTTTGTTATAGATAATGTCTTCTTATTGTTTAAGCTTATAATGCCTATTCTTTGTAAGGGTTGCACTTCTCTGCTTCAATTTGCCTATTAGTCACCTCACTTCTAATTATGTACTTTTTTCATCATTTTGTTTTAGGTGAGCTGACAACTTTCAGTATTTTCTGTAATGCAGGCCTCATAGTGAAGGATCTCCTCAGTTTTTGTATGTCTGGAAAGTTCTTTATTTCTCCTTCATATCTAAAGGAGAGCTTAGCTGGATACATTATTTTTAGCTGATAGTTCCTTTCACTTAATAGTTTTAATATTTGATTAAAACTCCTTTCTGGCTTGTAAGGTTTGTGTTGAGAAGTCCGATCATAATCTAATGGGTTTTTCTTTATAGGTTACCATCTTCTTCCTGGATGACCTGAGAATTCTGTCTTTGTCATTGATTTGTGATAATTTTAATAAAACGTGTCTTGGAGAGGGCCTTTTTGGGTTGAGATAGTTGTGTGTTCTGTTGTCTTCTTGAATTCCAAGCTCCAGTTTATTCTTTAGATTTGGAAAATTCTCATCAATGATTTGTCTGAAAATTATTTCTAATTCTTGCTCCTTTTCTTCTCCTTCAAGAATGCACATTATCTGTTTTTCCCTCTCCTAATGGTGTCAGATAGTTCCCTTATTTCTCTTTCATTATTTTTCATTCTTCAATTTCTCTCTTCTTCCTTTTGATTTATTTCTAGATTTCTGTCTTCATTATCACTGATGCTGTCCTCCATTTGGCCGACTCTATTTCCCAAGCTTGCTATTTCATTTTTCATCTCTTTCAGTGTCTTCTTCATCTCCAGATGTTCCATTTTGTTCTTTTTAAGGGTTTCAGTCTCATTGGTAAATAACTCATTCTGCTCATCTAGTTGTTTTTCAATTCCTGGAATTGTTGATATGTATTATTTTGTATCTCATTGAGGTGGTTTTTTTTTTTTTTTTTTAAGAAATACCATCCTCAATTCTCTGTCATTTAAGTGGTATATTTCTATGTCTGTAAGCTTATTTTATGGAGATTTTTCTCTTTCTTTTTTTCTGAGATACCTTGTCACCTTGCTTGTTCATGGTGTTTAATGTACTATTTCTTTGCCTGGGCATTAATGAAAGTGTATTCTGCTTTTTTTCCAGAAAGAAGATTTATTATATAAAGGTCTCTCTTTAGCCTGTTGCAAAGAAAGTGTTTTTTCTTTTGGTTTTCAATTGGTGATATCTAAGCCTCTTGGATCCCTGGTTTATATAAAGTCTTAATAATGCCTTTTTTTTTTCCTTATAGATATTCAATCACACTCATTACCCTCAGTCTCAGTCCCTGTTAGTGTTAGCGACATTTTCAGTAGTGTTTGTTCAGATTCCCCTGGGGCTCCGCCGTGTTCAGTCTTAGAGGGTATGGGAGAGGGTCCTTCTTGATTGGGGGATAGAGGCTGAGGCTTGGAATATTCAATTGTTGCTCTTCTTCCATCTCCACTTTCCTGCTTCCCCCACTTCTCTGCTTTCTACTCTAATGCCTAGGCACTGTTGCGGGATGTGTGGAGCTCACAGCTCTCCCAGGCATGGTTGTTCAGGGTAACCACCTCATGTTCTGCCCTCTGCTTGCTCCTGTAGGGAGTACTAGTTGCAAGAGGCAGCTTCTTTATTTCTCCTATTCTACCACTGAACTCTTGGGGTTCTAACCTGTGTTAGCTCTTATGCATAGATCCTATGCTCACACATGTTGATGTGCAGTTTGGGTGTTTTTCATTGAGTTTTAGATGTTCAGCTTATTGTTGTTTCAAAGGGAGAGATCTGGGGCCATCTCTCTCTCCACCATGTTTCTGATTTCACTCTGGAGAATGAATTTTAAAAAGCCACCACTCTGTATGTTGTCTACAATAGAATCAGTTATATCTACAATCACAGATAGATTTAAAGTGAAAGAATGAAAAATCGTATCCCATGCAAATAGTAACCAAAGAAGAACTGGGGTGTTCATATTATCTTTTCTATGTTTTCTATATCTTTTTTACATTCTCTATCTCTTTGTTAAAGTTCTCACTGAGTTCATCTGATCTTTCCCTGAGTTCACTGAGCATGCTTATAACTAGTATTCTGAATTCTTCATCTTGTAGATTGCTTGTCTCCATTCTGTTTAGTTCTTTTTCTGAAGCTTTGTTCCGTTCTTTCATGTGGGACATGTTTCTCTGTCTCCTAATTTTGGCTGCCTCCCTGTGTTTGTTTCTGCGTAGAAGGTAGGTCAGCTATGTTTCTAGGTCTTAGGAGAGTAGACTTCTTTACTAGCTGCCCTGTGGAACTCAGTGGTAGAGTCTTCTTTAGTCACTTGAACTGGGGCTCCAGATGTATCCCTTGTATGGGTTGTGTGTGCCCTCCTGTTATAATTGAGCCTTGGTTGCTGTTTGCACATCACTGGGAGGAATTGACCCATGGGCTGATTTTTGTGAAGACTGACCAGTGAGCGGCTAACCCTACAAAACAAGATTCACTTTAGCAGGGCTCTGGTGCATGCTGAATTTTCCCTGTAGGTGTATCATCTTTAGATGCATCTCAGGGTGGTGTTCCAGCTAGGTTCTAAGCTGGCCACTGAGTGTGTCGGCCCAGGGCCTCCTGGGAGAGGCCTCACTGCAGGCCAAGTTTAGCTGTAGCTTCTGCTCTTATTGGCAAGAACAAGAGTCACCAAGCAATACACAGATGGCCACCATCATGCTGGGCTTAGAAGTGCCTCGAGTGACCAAGCTGTGAATCAAGCTGACTGTTGCTAGTGACATATTTGGAGCTATTCAGCAATAGTTACAGGGCATTCTGAGGCTAGATGCTGCTTTTTGATGTTTGTGGACTTTTGAGAGATTTTAAGAAACTCTGGAGCATGAGCCAAGACAGGTACTTTGTATGGAAAAGCCACTGGAAGAGGCTTGGGTAGGTCCAAAATTTGGGTGCAACGAAGTCTCAGGAAATCACCAGCGTGGAGAAAACTGTGTTAGTCTGGTTGACTGAGACTCAGATATGGTTGCCACCTGTGTCTGCATACTGGGAGTGGGGGGTGACTCAACAAAGAGACAATCAATTCTGCCCACACT
Source organism: Pteropus vampyrus (assembly GCF_000151845.1). Classification (NCBI taxonomy): domain Eukaryota; kingdom Metazoa; phylum Chordata; class Mammalia; order Chiroptera; family Pteropodidae; genus Pteropus; species Pteropus vampyrus. The sequence goes on from NW_011889466.1 coordinate 292,560, forward strand.
TCTGTCTGGGCTAATGCTGCCCCTCCAACCCTCTCCCTAAATTCAGATAATTCTGTCTCTACCTGTGTGTCTCTGATGTTTTTCAAGCAGCTTCCCCAGGGCTGAAGGTCTGAGTGAGTGAGTTCATCAGAAAGTAAGTCTGCACCTGGGCCTCTTAAGAGAAATGTCTGCAACTTCAGCAGCCTTCCATCTCAGTTAGTTGTAATCTTCACTAGTACTGTTTTTCACGGCCACAAGTTGAGGGTATTTCTCTTCCTGACACTGAAATCTTGGCCTGGGAAGCCTAGTGTGTGACCAGGGCCCTTGGCTCCTCCAGAGAGAACTCCACAGCCAAAATATTCCTTCTGATTCTGAACCACCACAGAGGTGTATGGAGACCAATTTGTTTCATGTCTCCATCTCTCCTATCAGTGTTGAAGTGGCCTCTCCTCTATATCCTCAGTTGTAAGACTTCTGTTCAGCTAGACTTCAGGTGACTCCCAATGATGACTGTTCTGTAGTTTAGTTGTAATTTTGATGTGGTCTTGAGAGGAGGTGAACATAGCATTTACTTACTCTGTCATCTTGTCCAAAACTCCTCCACTTTAATAATAGAACAACCAGACAGATCAGTAAAGGACTTGAACAGCAGTATAAACCGATTAGACCTAATAGAAATATAGAGAACACTTCACTCAAAGTGAGTAGAATACACATTCCTCTCAAGTGCATATGGAATATTCTGAAGGATAGGCCTTATATTTAGTCACAGAAGAAGTCTCAGTAAATTATAAAAGATTAAAATTATGCTAAATTTCTCTGACCACAGCGGAATGAGATTAGAAATTAATATCAGAAGGAAACTAATAAAATATCACAAATAAGTGGAAATTAAACAACAGATGTTTAAACAGCTAATGAGTCAAATAAGAAATCACAAGGAAAATATATACTTAGAGAATAAAATGAAAGCGCAGAGCACCGCAACTTGTAAGACAGCAAAAGCAGTGATCAGAGGGAATTATTTTTTGGTAAACGTCTACATTTATGAAGGAGAAAATCTCAGATATATTTATTAATATATTCATGTGTAATTAATTCATGTGTAATTAATGTGTAATTCTTATGCAATTAATATATAAATTTAAGGTATCGATGATGAACATAAAGATGATTTAAAGAAAAAATGATGACTGGTAGCTTAGGATATATTTCAGTTTAGATCATTCCAGGAAATTCTCAAGAGGCATTGAAAAGCAAAAGTAAAATAGCCCCAGGAACTGCAACTTGCAAAAATAAAAATAAGTAGAACCATGTCATCTGATTGAAGTAAAAGGCAGAGATTCCAGTTCCTTCCCACACTTCTCTAGAAGTAGATTCTCAAGTCTCTAATATCCAAGGTCCTTGAGCAGTAAAGAAAGTCAGTAAATTAACTGATAGCCTCATTGGATGGTCAAAGATGCTGCCATTAGATAACTTTGCCAAAACACTTGACACTTCCATATTTAGCCTAGTGCAATTATGTTTATTTAAATGCATTAATGGATTAGAGATAATGGATTTTGATGTAGGAATAGATTCGGCCACATATCCACTCTGTTGGCTCTAAGCTGGTTTAGTACTGACAAACAGAAGGAAACCACTCAGCAGAACTGGACCAGAGAAGTTTCTGAGAACAGTGACTGACCATGGAGTATTTTTTTAAAGTTTAGAAAATTCCAAAGTGGAAGCTGTTTGTGAACCTGATTTTTCTTGAAGCAATTGTCATTGAGTTTTTAAAAATATATTTAAAAAAATAAATAATATTTGAAATTTATAATAGAGCATAATATGCTTTTATGTTATCATGCTTGATTTTGTTAAAGAAAAATTCTTGTGAACTCACCACCTAACCTCAAGAATAAAATGTCATGAATTACTTTTATCCATTTGTCCCCTACCTTAAGGGCATGCTTCCTTCCCATGTCCAACCAGGGGTAATCATCATTTTGAATTTTAAGTTTGTCTTTCAATTATTTTTTTCTAAAAATTAATTTATCACATACGAAAGGCTGACTTAAAATATATTACTTAGTTTTGCTTGCTTTGGAGCTCCATAAAAATGGCATCATTATATTCCTGGTATATAACATTATCTAATTAGTTTGAACATTCACAACCTAATGGCCCATTAATTAGCCTATTATTTAAACTGTAGAAATCTTTATAGATATAAAAGAAAGGTCATAGCATCATTATTTTTAGCAGCACAAAACTTCATACAAACCAATGATTATCAACAGAAGAATGGATAAAAAATATATTGTAGTATAGCAGTTCAATACAATATTATATAGTTGTGAAAATCGATGAACGAAAAAACTAAGTGTCCATCAATAGATGATTGGATAAAGAAGATATTACACACACACACACACACACACACACACACACACACACACACACACAGTGGACTATTACTCAGCCATAAAAAATAAAACTTTACCATTTGCAACAATATGGATAAACCTAGAGGGTATTATGATAAGTGAAATAGGTAAGACAGAGAATGACAAATACCATATGATCGCACTATATATGAAATCTAAAAAATAAAATAAATGAACAAACAAAACAGAAACAGACTCATCTATACAGAGAACAAACTATTGATTGCCAGATGGGAGGGGGTTGGGGGGCTAGGTGAAAAAGGTGAAGAGATTAAAAAGCACAAATTTGTAGTAACAAAATAATCATGGGGATGATGTACAGCATAAGGAATGTAGTCAATAATATTGTGATAATTATGTATAGTGCCAGGTGGGTATTAGACAAATTGGGGAACTACTTTGTAAATTCTATAACAATGTCTAACTACTATGGTGTACACCTGAAACTAATATAAAATAATATTGAATGTCAACTCTAATTGAAAAAATAAAATATAAAATGAACTACAATTGCTCAAACATAGATGAATTTTAGAAATGCAATATACTCAGTGATAAAAGCAAGTTTTCTTTTGAGTTTATTAACTCAATTGGATAGTTCAGACAGGAGAATTAATAGCCAGAATCTTAGATAATCAGTTTCTGATATGGGATCTCTCTCTTCAGATTGGCTCCTTCTCTTCTCCTTTTATAGCAGACATTTGATTGCTACTCAAATTCTGCTCTCAAATTTTTTCTTGCTGGAGGGTCAGATCTATTCAAAATTAACCTTTATACACAAGGCCATGCATTTTCACTAAACCAATTAGGGTTATCCCCATTTCCTTTATCAGATATTCTTCTAGGAATTAAGTATACCACACAGTTCTAGCCAGTAATATATGAAGGGAAGTATAGTGTGTGTGTGTGTATGTGTGTGTGTGTGTACTCTTGGGGAAAGTTTATTTAATTTTAAAAAAACTCGAGGGGTAAAATAGCTTCCCTGCTTAAGACTTGTGTTTTAGTGAGGTCCTGAAATTATGAGGGAAGCTAGCCAAGGGACAAAAGCTGATGCACTGAAGATGGAATAAAAAGATGGAAAGAACTCAGTACTTAATGACATAATTTTTTTTCCTTTCAAATTTTTAAAATTTTATGTTTTTTATTTTTTCAATTATAGTTGACATAAAATATTAGTTTCAGGTCTATAACACAATGATTAAATCTTTGTGTAACTTAGAAAGTAATCACACTGATAAATCCTGACTCCATACACAGTTATTACAATATTACTAACTATATTCCCCATGCTTTGTTCTACATTCCCATTACTATTTTGTAACTACCAATTTGTACCACTTAATACCTTCCCACCTTCAACCATCCACTCACCCCTCCCCCGCCCCCCAAATCCAGCAACCATGGAAATGTGCTCTGTATTTATGGGTTTTTTTTGTTGTTTGTTTGTCCTGTTCTACAGATTCTACATATCAATGAAATCATATGAAATTTGTCTTTCTCTGTCTGATTTACTTTACTAAGAACAATACTCTTGAGGTCCATCTATATTGTTGCAGATGTCAAATTTTCATTCTTTATTACAGCTGAGTTATATGCCATTGTATATATACACTACTGCTTCTTTATTCATTCATTTACTGATGGACATCCAAGTTACCTCCATATCCTGACTATTGTAAACATGCTGCAAAGAATGCTGGATTAACATGTCCCTTCAAAGTAATGTTTTGGGTTTCATCAGATAAATACCCAGAAGTGGGATTGCTGGGTCCTTCTTCGTCTCCTGTTATAGCTTTGTTTTAAAGTCTATTTTGTTTGGTATAAGTATTCCTAACCCGATCTTTTTTGTTTGTTTCCATTTTCATGAAATATCTTTCTTCGTCCCCTCACCCCCTGTTTGTGTGTGTCTTTTAATCTGCAGTAAGTCTTTTTTAGGCAATATATGTAAGGTTCTTTTTTAATCCATTCAACCACCCACATCTTTTAATTGGAGCATTTAATCCATTTACATTTAAAGTAATTGTTGATAGATTTGTAATGATTGTCATTTTATTATTCATATTTTGAAATTTTTTTTCTTTTTCTTCAAGAAGTCCCTTTAACATTCCTTGTAATACTGGTTTGGTGTTGATGAACTCCTTTGGCTTTTACTTGTCTGGGAAGCTCTTTATCTGTCCTTCAATTCTAAATGATAGTTTATCTGGGTAAAATAACCTTGGTTGTAGGTCCCTGCTTTTCATCATTTTGAATATTTCATGTTAATCTCTTCAGGACTGCCAGTTTTCTGTTTAAGAAATCAGATGATGGTCTTATGGGAGCTCCTTTGTAGATAACTAGATGTTTTTCTCTTGCTTCTTTTAAGATTCTCTCTGTGTCTTTAATCTTTCACAGTTTAATTATGTTGTGTCTTAGTGTGGGACTCTTTAGGTTCATCTTGCTTGCAACTCTCTGTGCTTGCTGGACCTCTTTATCTATTTCCTTCACCGGATTGAAAGAATTTTGTCATTATTTTTTAAAATAGTTTTTTTTTTTAATTCCTTGCTCTCTCTCTTCTCCTTCTGGTAGCTCTATGATGTGAATGTTGGTACACTTGATGTTGTCTCAGAGGCCTCTTAAACTATCCTTATATTTTTGAATTCTTTCTCTTCTTACTGTTCTGATTGAGTGTTTTTTTCTCCACTGTCTGACAAAACACTTTCAATCCTCTGATTCATCTAATCTACTGTTGATTCCTTCTAGTCGATTCTTTATTTCAGTTATTGTATTCTTCATTTCTGACTGTTTTTAATGGTTTCTATGCTTTTTTTTAATACTTACCATCTCTTTGTTGAAATTCTCGCTGAGAACATCTTTTCTTCCCCTAAGTTCATTGAGCTTACTTATAACCAGTTTTTTAAACTCTGTATCTAGTAAATTATTTGCCACCATTTGATTTAGTTTTTTTCTCGTGTTTTCTTTTGTTCTTTCATTTGGAACATATTTATTCGTTTTGTCATTATGCCTTCCTCTTTGTATTTATATCTATGTATTAGATAGATCTGCTATATCTCTCAGTTTTAGCCTGGTAGCCTTATGTAGTAGGTGTCCTTTGTGGCCCAGTGGCACATTCCTCCTGATAACTTGTGCTGGGTGTTCCAGGTGTGTTCCTTGTGTGGGTTATGTATATTTTTTGTTGTAATTGAGTCTTAAATTCTGTTGGCACATTGGGGAGTGGAATTGACTTTCAGGTTGTGTAGCTGTGATGATTGGCTCCACCTATAGCTTATGAGCTACTGTGTAGAAGTCGACTCCATGGAGTGGGATTCACCTCAACAAGCTTGTGTGCCTATTGAGACCACCCTTTGGGTGTGCCACTTGTGGGGCTAATTTGATGGTGCTCTGTTGAGTAATGTCAGCCTCTTGGTGTCTTGGTTCTGGAGCCCCTTGGGAGGGGATGCCCTGCAGGTGAAGGTCAGCCACTGCCTGTGCCTAGCTCAGGACTAACTGATAGGAGCTACAAAGCTATGTGTGGTTGGTTGTTGTCTGTGCTGGACTTGGAGGTATGTGGGAGAGGCATGAGGTGAACCAAGGCCGGCTGCCACCAGTATCATGCTTGGGCTAGCTCAGCAAAAGCCCGGGGCACCCAAAGCCTGAGACTGCCTGCTGACTGCCTGTAATTCTCAGCAGCTGAAAGAACATTGGGCGGTATAGGAGTTTGACGAAGCAAGATTCCAGGGAATCACCAGGGTGGGACAAATGCTGTTTTCCAGGTTAGTGCAGATTCAGATTTGTTACCAGTGCTCAGCCTGTGCTCACTAGTAAAAGTCTTGGATCACACTGAAGCTAACTGCTATCCACCTTGGCCTGTAGACCCCCAAGATTTTTTCAAGAAATATTGCAGGTCAGGTCAAGCCTGGTTTTCTACCACTGAAATTGTCTCTCAAATTGCAAGAGCCAAGGTATGTTGATTTTTGCAGAAGGAGCCAACTGGTGAGGGCACGGATGGGGCTGGTTGCCTGGCAATTAAATTGCCACCATGCAATTTGCAAATTTGTGTGGAGTGGGGTCTCAGGGAGTTACAGGGTTGATGCAGGAGGATCTCACCAGGCCAATGCTGATTTATATTTGGCCATGTAAATGAAAACGGTCAACACAGAAAATATAGAGTGCACCTGTAGGTTGCCCAAGAGACAGGATCAATAAAAGGACAATGGTGGCTGCCCCTCTAGCTCTTGCTCTGAAGCCACACAGCTCAGTCTTTCCTGTATGTCTCTGGCACCTCCAGAGCTGCTATCCCTCTGCCAGAGCCCAAGGTAAGTGCCTGTGAGAAAATGGGTCGTGCACAGGCCCTTTGATGGGACGTCTGCATTTCCAGCTGCCTTCCATCTCACCAAGGCAGTCAGAATCACCACTGATTTTCACAGTCAGATTTTGTGGGAACTCCTTTCCCAGCACTGGAATTCTAAGCCAGGAAGTGCTAGTGTGGGGCTAGGGCCCTCTTACTCCTACAGGGAAATTGTCACAGCCGAGATATCTCTCCTGATGCTCCACCACCATATTTGGGCATGAAACCAGCTCATTTTGCACTTCTGTTTTTTCTACCAGTCTCAATGTGTCCTCTTCTTTATATCTTTACTTATAAGACTTTTTCCAGCTAATCTTCAGATGTTTCCCCAGGATCACTGTTCTATAATTTAGTTGCAATTTTGATGCAGTCATGGGAGAAGACATGCACAGTGTTTACTTACTCTACCATCTTGAACAAATATTTGTTTAATGAATGAATATTAAGATTACCATTTGTTGGGTATATTTTTAAAATTTTACTATATCACTGGTGATTTGTCTATTGGTTCTACTCTTTCATAAAGCAGTTTGGAATTGTATGTTATTTGGAGATGGAAGTAAATATTTAACAATCACTGAAAACTGTGTTAGATACTATACTAGGTTTATTGCTCATATTTGTCATGAGTTCACTTATTAAATCAAATGTTTCAATCTAGTAACCCTGCTACTGGAATCTATCCTGTGGAAAATATTTTACATTTTTATATGTACAAAGTCGTTTGTTTTATTATTATTTATTATGGCAAATATTAAATATGAACTAACAGACAAAGAATAATGGACTAGTTAAATGGGAATATACTTAACGCAATAGCAGGTCATTGAAGGGGATGATTGCAGATAGGTTAAACATGGAAAAAATCTTGGGTTATAATACTTTATAAATAAGCATTATATAACATTGCATGGATATTTACAATGTAATGAAGGAAAAAATAGGAAAAACCTATAAGAAGTACATGTATCTAAGTAGCAGAAACTGTCAGATACTGAGGAAATATGGTGAAGAGAGAAACGTCCCCAGATCTCTCCCTTTGGAACAACAATAAATGAAACATCTAAAACTCAAGAAAAAACACCCAAACTGCACAGCAGCATGTCTGAGTGTGGGATACGCGCATAAGAGCTACCACAGGTCAGAACCCAGTGTAGGAGAAGAGGGAGGGGAAGGGGGAGGGGAGAAGGTTCGGCAAGTTCATGCAGTGAGTTCCCTGAACAGCCATGCCTGGAAGAGTTTGTGAGTTCTATGCAGCCAGCAGCATGGCTCAAGCATCAGGGCAGAAAACATAGAAGTGGAAGGCAGAGAAATAACAGTTGCTTTTTTCTGGCGGTAGTTGCAAAAAATAGGCTGAGCCACAGCTCACAACCCTCAATCCAGAAGGCCCCTATACCCATACCCTCCAATACCGATCACCGTGGAGCCCCAAGGGAATCTGAGCAACCGCTACCTAAACTGTCAGAGACTAACACTGTCAGAGACTAAAACTGAGGGTAGTGAGCGTGATTAAATATCTACAAGAAAATAAAGGCATTATATAAAAGCATTATTAAGTCTTTATATAAAGCAGAGATCCAAAAGACTTAGACACCACCTACTGGAAACCAAAAGAAAAGTGCCTTCTTTGCAAAAAGCTAAAGAGAGATCTTTATATAATAAATCTTCTTTCTGGATAAACAACGAAATACACTCCCATTAATGCCCAGGTGGAGAAATAGTCCATTAAACACCATGGACAACCAAGGTGACAAGACATCTCAGAAAGAAAGAGAAAAATCTCCATAAAATAAACTTATAGACATAGAAGTATGCAACTTAAATGACAGATAATTCAGGATGGTACTTCTCAAAAAAACTCAGTGAGTTCCAAAACATGTTATATCAACAATTCCAGGAATTGAAAGAACAAGTAGATGAGTAGAGCAAGGAGACTGAAACCCTCAAAAAGAACAAAATAGAACTACTGGAGATAAAAAACACACTGCAAAAGATGAAAAATGAAATAGCAAGCTTGAGAAATAGAGTCAACCAAATGGAGGAAAGCATCAGTGATATCTAAGATAGAAATCTAGAAATCAATCAGAAGGAAGAAGACAGAAACCTAAGAATGAAAAATAATGAAAAAGAAATACAAAAAATACCCAATACCATCAGGAGAGAAAACATAAAAATAAAGGACATAATCGAAGGTGAAGAAAAGGAGAAGGGACTTGAAAGCATTTTCAGACACATAGTTGATGAGAATTTCCCAAATCTAAGGAATGAGCTCTAGCTTGGAATTCAAGAAGTCAACAAAACACCCAATTACCTCAAGCTGAAAAGGCCTTCACCAAAACACATTGTTTTAAAATTATCAAAAATCAATGACAAAGATAGAATTCTCAAGGCATCCAAGGAGAAGAAAACGGTAACTTATAATGGAAAACCCATTAGAATCCTCGGACTTCTCAGTGCAAACCTTACAAGCCAGAAAGGAATGGAATCAAATGTTCAAACGATTAAGTGAAAGGAACTACCAGCCTAGAATAATGTATCCAGCTAAGCATTCCTTAAATATGAAGGAGAAATTAAGACCTTTCCAGACATAAAAAAAAAAAAAAAGAGGGAATTCACTATGAGGCCTGCACTACAGGAAATACTGAAAGAGGTCAGCTTACCTAAAACAAAATGATAAAAAAAAAATAATTAGGAGTAAAGTGACTATCAGGCAAATAGAAGCAGAAGAGAGTGATCCTTACTAAGAATAGGGCATTATAAGTTTAAGTAATAAGAAGAGAATTGCTATAGCAAGATAGTAATGAATGTTCAGCATATATAGGGACAAATTGAGATAACAATGACTGAAAGGGGAGGCTTCAATGATCCAAAGGGGAATGGAGATAAGGCATATGCAGAAGAAAATGAACGACTGTGTGTGTATATATATATATATATATATATATATATATATATATATATATATATATATATATGTATATACATATATATATATGTATGTGTGTGTGTGTGTATATATATATAACTATTTTTTACATATTCATAATGGTAACCACTCACCAAAGATTCAGAACTGAAGTATATAACACAAAACAAGAAAGATCAGAGGTAAAACCAACGAAAGCCAAGCAAAATAGAGAAAACAGAAACACAAGGACAAGTATGCAATGGAAACACTGAGCTATGAGAAAGCAAAAGATAAAGTGGCTATAAGAAGACCCCATCTTTCAATGTAAATAGACTGAACTCACCAATAAAAAGGCACAGATTTGCAGAATGGATCAAAAAACAAAACCCAACAATATGGTGCCTTAAGAAGACATATCTCAGTTCCAAAGACAAATATAGACTCAAAGTTAAAGGACAGAAAATGATATTTCAAGCAAATAGTATTCAGAGAAAAGTGGGAGTAGTGGTACTAATATCAGATGAAATAGACGTCAAAATAAAAATGGTAAAAAAAGATATTGAGAGAGCACAGAAATATGTAAAGCAATTACTAACAAAACTAAAGGGAGAAACAGGCCAAAAAATATCATAGCAGGGGGGATAAAAACTGCACTGTCAGATATGGACAGATCATCCAAACAGAAAATCAATAAGGAAATAACATTCTTAAATGACACATTAGACCAACTGAACATAATTGACATATACTTCCCAAAACAGCTGCTTATACATTCTTCTCTAGTGCACTTGGATCATTCTCAAGAATTGACCATATACTGCAACATAGAAATAGCCTCAAAAAATATAACAGGGTTGAAATCATACCAACCATATTTTCTGATCATAATTCTTTGAAACTAGAGATCCACTGCAAAAAAAAAAAATCAGGAAGAACCACAAATACATGGAGATTAAACAACATGCTACTGAAGAATGACTGGGTCAGAGAAAAAATAAAATGAGAGATCAAGAGATACATAGAAATGAATGATAATAATAGTACAGCACATCAAAACTTTTGGGACATGGCTAAAGTGGTCATAAGAGGAAAGTTCATATCATTACAGGCCTACCTCCATAAAAAAAAGGACGAGCCCAAATAAACAACTTAACACTTCACCTTAAAAACAAACAAACAAACAAAAAACTAAATAATAAATAAAGGAAGAACAAATTAATTCTAAAGTCAGCAGAAGGAAAGAAATAATCGAAATTAGAGCAGAAATAAATGAAATTGAAAACAAAAAATCAGTAGAAAATATAAATGTGACAAGGAGCTCGTTGTTTGAGAAGGTTAATAAAACTGACAAACCTCTGGCTAGACTCGCTAAAGAAAAAAGAGAAAAGACACAAATAAAATCAGGGATGAAAGAGGGGAAATTATGACTGATATCACAGAAATACAAAAAAATCATACAAGAATATTATGAAAAAAGTATATAACATCAAATTTAATAATCTAGAAAAAATAGACCAGTATTTAGAAAAATATAATCTTTCTAGACTGAATCAAGAGGAACTGGAAAATCTAAATAGACAGAACAGCAGTATGGAAATGGAAACAATCATCAAAAACCTACCAAAAAGTAAAAGTCCAGGACAAAATGGCTTCACTAGTGAATTTTACCAAACATTCAAAGAAGATTAAATACTTATTCTCCTTAAAATCTTCCAAAAAATTGAAGAGGAGACAATACTTCCCAACACGTTTTATGAGGCCAGTATTACTCTGATACCAAAACATGGTAAGGATAACACAAAAAAAGGAAACTACAGACCAATATCTCTCATGAACACATTGCAAAAATTATATATAAGATACTAGGGAACCGATTACAGCAACATATTAAAATGATTATACACCACGATCAAGTGGGCTTCATCCCAGGGGCACAGGGATTGTTCAACATATGCAAGTTGATTAATATGATACACCACATAAACAAATTAAAAAAATAAGAATCATATGATCATATCAATAGATGAAGAACAAGCCTTCGACAAGATACAGCATCCATGTATGATCAAAACCTTTAACAAAATCAGTATAGAAAAAATTACCTTAACATAATAAAGGCCGTATATGACAAACCCTCAACCAACATTATACTTAATGGTGAAAAACTGAAAACCATTACTCTAAGATCAGGAACAAGGCAAGGCTGTCCACTATCGCCACTGTTATTCAATATAACACTAGAGGTCCTAGCGAGTGCAATCAGACAAGAGAAAGATATAAAAGTCATCCGAATAGGAAACAAAGAAGTCAAACTGTCACTATTTGTGGATGACATGATTCTCTATATAGAAAACCCTAAAGACTCCACAAGAATACTACTAGAAACAATAAGCAAATGCAGTAAAGTTTCTGGATACAAAATCAGTGTTCAAAAATCAATAGTGTTCCTATACTCTAAAAATGAAGTGTCGGAAAAAGAAGTAGAGAAAATAATTCCTTTTGCAATTGCAACAAAAAGAATAAAATATCTAGGAATAAATTTAAGAAACATGTGAAGGACCTATATAATGAAAACTACAAAACCCTATTAAAAGAAATCAAAGAAGATACAAAGAAATGGAGAAATATTTCATATTTTTGGATTGGAAGAATCAACATACTTCAAATGACCATATTACCAAAAGCATTATACAGATTTAATGCAATCCCCATCAAAATCTCATCAGCATTTTTTAAAGAAATGGAAAAAAAAAATCATCAGATTTTTAGGGAAGCACAAAAGACCCCAAATTGCCAAAGCCATCCTGAGAAAAAAAGAACAGGGCTAGAGGCATCACTCTGTCTGACTTTAAATTATACTACAAAGTGACAGTAATGGAAATGGCATGGCATTGGTAGAAAAATAGCCACACGGACCAGTAGAACAGAATCTAGAGTCCAGAAGTAAACCCATATTTATATGGGCAAATAATTTACGACAAAAAAACCAAAACCATATTGTGGAGAAAGGAAAGACTCTTCAATAAATGATGCTGGGAAAGATGGAAAGCTACCTGCAAAAGAATGAAACAAGACTATTGTCTATCACCACACACCAAAATTAATTCAAAATGGAGTAAGAACCTAAGTATAAGATCTGAAGCAATAAAATGCATAGAAGAAAACATAGCAACTAAACTGCAAGACCTTGGACTTAAAGAGGTTTTATGAATTTGACCTCAAAAGCAAGAGAAATAAAAGTTAAAATAAATGAATGGGCTTACATCAAACTAAAAAGCTTCTGCTCAGCAAAAGAAACTGTCATCAAGGTTAAGAGACAACCATCTGAATGGGAAAATATATTTGTAAGCAACACCTCTGATTTGGGCCTAATGTCCAAAATATACAAAGAACTCATTAGACTCAATGACAATAAAAAAGGAAATGATCCAATCATAAAATAGGCAGAGGACCTGAACAGACGCTTCTCCCTAGAGAGCATACATATGTCCAACAAATATATGAATAGATGCTCTACATCGCTACCTATTAGGGAAATGCAAATCAAAACCACAAGGAGATATCATCTCATACCTGTTAGAATGGCTATAATCAATGGGACAAATAATAACAAATGTTAGAGAGGATATGGAGCAATAGGAACCTTCATGCACTGCTGGTGGGACTGTAAATTGGTACAGCCACTATGGAAAACAGTATGGAGGTTACTCAAAAAATTAAGAATTGATCTACCATATGATCCTGGAATCCCTCTACTGGGTGTTTCTCCCTAAGACTTGCAAAACCATATCCAAAACAGATATTTGCACATCAATGTTTATTGCAGCATTATTCACAGTGGCCAAGATATTGAAGTAACCGAAGTGTCCTGTGATAGATGATTGACTAAAGAAGCTGTGGTACATATATACAATGGAATATTGCTCAGCCATAAGAAGAGATGAAATACTGCCATTTGTGACAACATGGATGGACCTCGAAATAATCACGCTAAGCGAATAAGCCAGACAAAAAAAGCTGAAAATCACATGATATCACTTATATGTAGGATATAAACCTAAAAGCAACAAATGAACAAGATCAACAAACACAGATTCATGGACATGGATTAGTGATTACCAGAGGGTAGAGGGTGGGGGAGGAGGGTGGTGTAGATAGTGTAAAGAGGGTAAAATATAAGGGGCTATGGGGCGGGTGAAGTGGGTAAAGTGGATCAAATATATGGTAGCTGAAGGAAACTGAACTTTGGGTGGTAAACACACAATAGAATATATATATATATGTGAAATTATAATGTACACCTGAAAATTATATAATTGTATTAATCAATGTTACCCCAGTAAACTTAATTTAAAAAAATAACATTAACTTATTGTACTAAGATTGTAGAATTTTATGATGGTGTTCTGCATTGGATTATATATGCAATTTTTGTTATTTTAACATATATTTATTTTTACCAAAATATTGTATGAAGATAGCTTAAAAACAAATAGTACAGTAAGGTTTGTAAGAAAACCTTGATCTAGTACTCTCATCTCAATTATGCCTTCTTCACTCTTATAGGATTAACTTTTACACTTATAAATGATACACTTTTACTTATTTTTCTTAATTTCTCAATTACAGACATTGCATGTCTTTCTATTTAATGTGATGAAGGCTTAGTGATCTCAAGTTATTTTGCCCTACTCTTCCCCCAGATCCTTTTCCCCACTTTCCTTCCAACCATCCTCATAACACATCGCTTTGTGTTGTCATTGTTAAATGTTTATGTTGTTATAATTACTTAAATGTGGTTCAATGCTAAGCAATGATTTTACCTTATTTTTGAATTACTTTAAAAATATCCATGAAGATAAATATTGTCTCATTTTTTGTCATTTACTATGTTGTTCACATACCTATCAGATGTACATAAATGCTCTAGCAAAAATTTAAAGTCCCTAACAGGCCTAAAGAGTGATCAATCTCATCAATTTATTGATCAATTTTATTTTTTTCCTAAACATCTCCTTTCTGAAATCTTCTGTCCTCCTGTCCCATTCTAGAATGTTGGTTTTCTAAGACTCTTGCATAGCTCTAGTCCAGAGACTTCCGTTCACTGTCAACCTGAAAAATATCTTTATTTCCCTAGAGGAACTATACAATTTGTGGCTGCCCAAAATCTTTTGAAAACCTCCTTCCAATTTTAGTAGTTTCCTAATGTTGCCTTTTATTGTAGAATTTTAAATAAATTCTAGTATCTTTTTTTTATTTTTTTATTTTTAACCAGAGTGTGGTCTTATGACCAGCTTCTACCAAGCAGACGTGCCTGAGATATACAAGGAATGCAGAAGTAAAGATCTGAGATTGTGTGGCTCTTTCAATAAGCAGAAACATCATGAACATGAGCTTATTGTTTATGTTAGGCAGCATGGTTCAACCTAGCAGAGATAAATTGTGATAAACTGCCATTTCCATCCATTTGCCATCAAGATATTTTCCCAATTAAATATCTTATTCTTTTATGTACTGCTTCTTTCTATTAAATGATTCTTCCACTGGATCCTGCCAAATTCATATTGATATATTTTTTCTCATACGTGTCCCCATTCACACTGTATAGGTCACATCTTTTGTCTGCTTTCTGTTTTAAGAATATATTCTTTTTGGCAAGTATTGCCAGGTCTCCAAAGGGGGAAAACATTTAGAAAGGCTACTCTTTGTTGACAGGAGAAGTTAAAATTCCATAGTGTTGATAAGGCTTTTATTTCATACCTTACACATCCCACTTAAAGTATGACCTGCTCCAGAAATATTATTTCCATTTACAGAGTCACCCTTCAACTATTTCTACACTGTTTACTTCATGCTCTGCATTGGTTTTCTTACAAAACACTTGATATCTTTCTTTCAGTTATTCCCAAGGAATTTTTGTCCAAATCAAGAATTTAGGAAAGCTTATGTTAAAATGCTGTGGACTTTTTGTAGGCATTGTTTATCAATTTTGTAAACTCTTGATGACATAAGAAAAAAAATAAAAAAAATAATTTTTAACAATCCATTCTGAACAAAATCATTCATAGAGAAGGTCAGGGATAGTTTGTTTCAGACAGATACTCAATTGTACCCACCCCATTCCTCAACTATGTATATTTTCTGGGTTTGCTATACCTTATTTAAAACTAAAACTCATTTCCATGAAAGGAAAGGGTATTATTATCATTAGAGAAATCTTTTGTAGTTATAATTATGAAGTTCTCTGACCCTTCAAGTTAGAATATACTTTGTATAAAAAAATGACAGCCAAATTGGATAGAGCAAGTCTCTGAGTAAGCTAATTACGTGTGATAATTTTGCATGAAAGAAGACTGACTAGAAATTGCATCCAATTGAATAGTGAGGAGATTGTTATAAGAAACATTTCATTGTGGGCTTGGATGTCCCTTAAAATACTAATTTCTCACTCGAATAACCTTATTGCCATAGTGAGAATTTTTCAAATTACTTAATATTTGTGAGATATTATTTGAACTAAGAAAGAATAAAGACAAACGGTGAGAGTTTTAAAAGTTTTTAGGGGAACGACAATTAAAATTAGCTTCTATTGCCCTCTTCTCACTTGTTTTTAAGATATGGTGGACAACATTGCTCCATTAAAGGACAACAGTATTTCTTTATTTATATATTCAACTCAGAAGGAGCATAGTTTATCTAGTTTATCACTTTCTGAGTTTTCTTTTTTAAAAATATAATCTCTTTTCTCAGACATTTTTATAATTATTTCTCAGAAAATCATTACATACAGCTAGCAGCTATTGTATGGTGAGTTGAAATATGGCAGCTGCAAGCAGAAATGGCAGAACAAATGCTTTAAGAGGACCTGAAGTATGGCTTTAAGCATTAGTATCGACTGTGGATGGCTAGTCAAAGGAGCTCTTTGGAGCACAGTAATCAGAATCAAGGCTTTTTTTTTTTTTTTCCTTAAAGCGGCAGTTATGTATGTATGTATGTATGTATGTATGTATGTATGTATGTATGTATCTATGTATGTATTATATCTTTTATCACCTTCTTTTTAAATTGCATTTTATTAGTTTCAAGTATACAATACATTAGTTAGACATTCAGTTTATAAAACGATCCCACTAATTGCTCTTTCTCAAATCCCAATACTATGTAAAGTATAATACAAACCTGTGGCTGCTACATGCAGGATTTGTATTGGATAAAAATCCAGGTCAAATCCAATACAAACCTAGCATGTAGCAGCCACGGGTTTGTATTATACTTTGCACATTATTGGGGATTGTATAATGTAGAAAGCTGGCAGGGACATTAGCCAGCTTCAAACGTGAGCAAGACTCTGTGACCTATTTGAGGACTGCCAAGTATACCACCTATTCTAAAATTTCCTTTCCTTTTAAGTTATCCCAATTGTTAGAATCACTATCACAAGTTATTCCATTGTGTTAAAGCCTAAATCTTCCAGAAAGCCCCTGCAAAATTGCAAATCTCTGGGAAGGTGTAGTGGGTGCTATAGTGATCTGCGCAAGTCTCCTCTTCAGGAAGAGGCAATGATGACTCCAATTATTTGGTGGAATTTGCAACTAATGACTCTCACTTGAGTCTCTTTCTATTAATTGCCCTCAGAAAAGGGGGTTATCTCAATGAAGGCCTTATCTCCTCCATGGTGTCAGCTCACATCCAATGACTTCAGTAATCGAGCACAAAGGCCTGGTGTTCTTGTCTCAAGGTAGAAGAACTCTGAAGGACCATTCCAGCTTTAGACATCCTTATAGGATCAGTCGAGGCTGGTTTTGCAACTTTCTCAAAGTTCTACTTCTCCTTCTGCCTATTCCTGCTTCCATCTCTTCTCATAAGTATTGTTACCCAGTAAACCTCCTATAAGAGTCACTGAGAGTCTCAGAGTCTGTTTCCTGAGGAACTTATTGTAATAGAGTTGATATTAGAAAATTTCCTAAGAGCAGACTCTAAAATGTGATGGATAACTGGTAGTACATGAATAAGTGACAACTCCTGACACGTGGTTGTTGTACAACACTTAAAAACTTGTCATCAATGATGAACTGGGATAAAATACTGAGGAAAGAGAATGCCCTGGAAGATATGATATTCCAGGTATTTGACAATGTTTGGGGGGAGGGTAAGAAAGAATAATTATAAGAACTTTTCAACCAGATGCCTGTCCTAGGTGTCATCTATGCACTGGAGAAACACAATGAAAAGCTGAGGAAGATCAATAAGCAACATAAGGTAAGGCATTGAAAACCAGATAATTTTCTTAGCAGCATATATAAAGACTCTCATCTCCTAAAACTGGAGGATTGAAAATGGTAAGACTCAGGCCTAATACTTAATTATAAGATTATCAGACTGAATTCTCATCCCAGGAAGGTCTGATATGCCAAAATTAGGGTCCCGATTGGGAAAGGTTGTGTTCTCAAGACTTGAGATGGGAACATCTGCATTGGTGCATTTACAAATCTCATTTCTCAATGTTATCTTAAATCCTATGAGCCTACAACAATAGCTACATTTCCATGTTGAGGACACCTCACTATCTTGCTTAAAGACAATCAAGAGAGCTGTCCCCAAAGGCAACACCTGCCCTTTCAGGATGTAATTCCATGCCCGCTGCCAACAGGTCAATAATTAGAGTGAAGTTACAACATAAATCAATCTAAGAAGTGCTTGACCTTCTAAAGAAGAGAAGGAGCTATATACTGAAATTGTTGCCAGATATAGTCAATATGTACCAGAATGAACTCAAAAGGTATAATAAGAGGCAGGGTTGAAATGATAGCTGGTAGGAACTGATCTATGGAGAGCTGTAGAGATGAACAGTGCCGCACAGTATTCCTGGAGGCAATATAGATGGACAGTCAAACATGATGTTGCCTAATCTATATATAACCCCCCAGATAATCAAATTTGGATAATTATGAGGCCAAGGCCAGCAGCTTCCATATAAGTCACAATCCTAGTTTTGAAAAGTAAGCCAATTCTCAGTCTAAGACCCACTGACTGAGGGGGATATTAGGTCTCCATGAGGAAGATCTCTAACATCGAACAAGTGTACATGGCATTTATTCCTCAATCATTCTCACTATTTGTTTGTGTAATTGTACATTAGGGAAAAGGGAATATTCAACATTTCAAAGACTGTTGATACTCAAAGACTCAAAGTGTTATCATAGATCCTTGTCTAGAGTGTGTGTGGTGGGGGATGTATGAGACAGCTAATAAATAAATTTCCTGTCTATATCTGAATCTGGGTCAACAGACTAGCCTGGTGGTGTTTTTAATTCCAAAATTTATAATTATAATTGACATATTTTGGAGTTGGCAGAACCCTCTCATTGGTTCCTTGGTCTATGGGATATGGGCTAGTATAGTTTTGATATTCTACACCTCTACTGCTCTTAAATTTAAGAAACATTTTGAGAACTGAAAAATATAGGCAATGAACAATGGAAATGGAAATGGTCAGTATAATGGTCTAATATTTTGTGGTAGAACAAGCATTTATACTCCATAAAACTTAACTTTTAAGCCTAAAAAATATGTCTGAGATATCTTTGGCTTTTTAAACAAATCCAAAACTCATTATTAATTGGTCAGCCAAAAACGCATTTATTTATCCTTTCCTTCACTACATAAAATATTTTTGAGAACTTTCAGGTAGTATGCTAGATGTTAGGTTAAATGAGAAATAAAAACACCTACGCCCTTCTTGAGTTTGGTTATGATTCCAACTACTATAAAATTTCTCAATAAATTTATTTACACAACTGCTTCAAAGTTATGTCAGAAATATGGAGGAGTGACAGACGTCCCCAGGTATCTCCCCTTGAAAAAACAATAATCTGAACATCTGAAACTCAACAACAAAAAAATACCCAAACTGCACACCAAGACATCTGAGCGTGAAATCTGTGCATAAGAGCTAACACAAGTCAGAACCTGGGTGTCGAGCAGTGGACTGGGAGAAACAAAGAAGCTGCTTCTGGCAGCCAGAGCTCCCTGTAGGAGGAGGGGAAGGGAAGAAGGTACGGCAGATTCCCTGAACAGCCCTGCCTGGGAGAGCTGTGAGCTCCATGCGGTGGCAGTGGCAGTGCCCAGTAATCAGGGCAGAAAGCAGAGAAGTGGAGATGGCAGAAAAATGGGGATGACAAAGAAACAGCAGTTGATTTTTTTACGAGCCGTGATTGCAAAACTGAGGTTGAGCCGCAGCCCCCAACCCCCAACCCAGAGGAGCCTCCCCCTATACCATCCAAGACTCAACAATGCGAAGCCCCTGAGGAATCTGAGTAAACACTACTAAAACTGTTGCTAACAATGACAGGCACTGAGACTGAGGGTAGCAAGCATGATTAAGCATTTGTAAGGAAAAAAAGGCATTATTAGGACATTACATAAAGCAGGGATACAACAGGCTTAGACACCACCTTCTGGAAACCAAAAGAAAAACTCCTTCTTTGCAGCAGGCTAAAGAGACACTTTTATATAATAGAACTTCTTTCTGGGGAAAAAAAAAAAAAAAAAGCAGAATACACTTCCGCTAATGCCCAGGCAGAGAAATTGTCCATTAAACACCATGAACAACCAAGGTGACAAGACATCTCAGAAAGAAGAGAAAAATCTCCAGAAAATGAGCTTGCAGACATAGAAATATGCGACTTAAAAGACAGAGAATTCAGGATGATACTTCTGAAAAAGTTCAATGATATCCGAAACGATTCATATCAACAATTCCAGAAACTGAAAAACAAAACAAAACAAAACAAAACTAAATGAGCAGAATGAGTTCTTTAGCAAGGAGATTGAAACCCTCAAAAAAAAAAAAATAGAACTTTTAAGATAAAGAACACACTGCAAGAGATGAAAAATGAATGAACAAGCTTGGGAAATAGAATCAATGAAATGGAGGAAAGGATCAGTGATACGGAAGACAGAAATCTAGAAATAAGTAGAAAGAAGAAGAGAGACCGAAGAATGAAAATAACGAAAGAGAAATACAAGAGCTAGCTGATACCACCAGGAGAGGAAATATAAGAATAATGGGCATTCTTGAAGGGAAGGAAGAGGAGCAGGATCTAGAAAGCATTTTCGGACAAATAGTTGATGAGAATTAACCAAATCTAAGGAAAGAACTGGAGCTAGGAATTCAAGAAGTTAACAGAGCATCTAATTATCTCAACCCCAGAAGACCTTTTCCAAGACACATTGTATTAAAATTAT
The DNA here is from genome assembly GCF_000151845.1 of Pteropus vampyrus. Taxonomy (NCBI): domain Eukaryota; kingdom Metazoa; phylum Chordata; class Mammalia; order Chiroptera; family Pteropodidae; genus Pteropus; species Pteropus vampyrus. Next base: position 313,447 of record NW_011889466.1, read on the forward strand.
CAAAAATCAACAACAAAGGAAAAATTCTTAGAGCAGCCAGGGAAAAGAAGACTGTTAACTATAAAGGAAAACCCATTAGGTTATCATTGGACTTCTCAGCACAAACCTTACAAGCCAGAAATGACTGGAATCAAATATTCAAACTATTAAGTGAAAAGAACTACTAGCCTAGAATAATGTATCCAGCTAAGCTCTCCTTTAAATATGAAGGAGAAATAAGGACCTTTCCAGACATAAAAAAATTGAGGGAATTCTCCACTATGAGGCCTGCATTACAGAAAATAATGAAAGGGGTCAGCTCAACTAAAATAAAATGACAAAAAAAATACATAATTAGTAGTAAGGTGACTACTAGGCAAATAGAAGCAGAAGAGTGCATCCCTTACTAAGAATGGGGCATTACAAGCTTAAAGAGGAAGAGATTTGCTATAGCAAGATAGTAATGAATAGTCAGCATACATAGGGACATATTGAGATAACAATCACTGAAAAGCAGAGGGTTCAAAGATTCAAATTCACAAAGGGGGATGTAGGTAAGGCACATGCAGAAGAAAATGGGTGACTGTATATATATAACTATCCTTTACATATTCATAATGGTAACCACATGTCAAAGATTCAGAACTAAAGTACGCAACATAAAAGAAGAAGAACAAGAGGGAAAACCCACAAAAGCCAACCAAAATAAGGAAAACTGAAACACAGGCCAAAGAAGCAATGGAAACACCGAGCTATCAGAAGCAAAAGAAAAATGTTATAGAAAGACCTTATATTTAAATAATCACCCTAAATGTAAGTAGACTGAATTTACCAATAAAAAGACGCAGAGTTGTAGATTACATCAAAAAACAAAACTCAACCATATGCTGCCTCCAGGAGACATTTCTCAGTTCCATAGCAAATATAGACTCAAAGTGAAAGGGTGGAAAATGATATTTCAAGTAAACACCATGCAAAAAAAAGTGGGAGTAGTGTTACTAATATCAGATGAAATAGAGTTCAAATAAAAAATGTACAGAAATATGCGAAGGGACACTTCATAATGATAAAGGGAATCATGCACCATGAAGACATAACACTTTTTAATATCTATGCTACAAATAAGAGAGCCCTGAGGTATGTAAAGTGATTACTAACAGAACTAAAGGGAGAAACAGACCAAAATACTATCGTAGTAGAGCATCTAAATACCCCAATGTCGGATATGGATATATCATCCAAACAGAAAATCAATAAGGAAATCAGATCTTTAAATGACACATTAGAGCAACTGGACATAATTTACATTTATAGAGACTTTCATCCTCAAACAGCTGCTTGTACAATCTTCTCTAGAGCACATGGAACATTCTCAGGAATTGACCACATACTTGAACGCAGAGATAACCTCAACAAATACAAGAGGGTTGAAATCATACCAGCCATATTCTCTGACCATACTGCTTTGAAACTATTGATCGACTGTAAAAAGAAAGTGGGAAGAATTGCACATACATAGAGATTAAATAACATGCTACTGAAGAATAAATGAGTGAGAAGAAATAAGAAGAGAGATCAAGAGATACATAGAAACAAATGATAATGATAGTACAACATATCAAAACTTTTGGGACATGGCTAAAGTGGTCATAAGAGGAAAGTTCATGTCATTAGAGGCCTATCTCCAGAAACAGGAATGAGCCCAAATAAAGGACCTAATACTTCATCTTAAAAAAAAAAAAAAAAAAACTAGAAAAGGAAGAACAAATGAAGCCTGAAGTCAGCAGAAGAAAAGAAGTAATCAAAATTAGAGCAGGAATAAATGAAAGTGAAAACGAACAAAAAAAAAATCAATAGAAAAAAAAAATCCTAAAAAGAGCTGGTTCTTTGACAAGCCCCTGGCTAGACTCACTAAAGAAAAAAGAGAAAGGACACAAATAAACAAAATCAGGAATGAAAGAGGGAAAATGATGAAAAACACTGCAGAAATACAAAGGATCATACAAGAATACTATGAAAAAGTATATAACACCAAATTTAATAACCTAGAAGAAACGGACCGCTGCTTAGAAAAATGCAGCCTTCCTAGACTAAATCAAGAAATTGGAAAATCGAAATAGAACAATCGGCAGTATTGAAATTGAAACAATAATTAAAAATCTACTAAAAATTCAAAGTCCAGGTCCAGATGGCTTCACCACTGAATTCTACCATTCAAAGAAGAGTTAATACCTATTCTCCTCAAACTCTTCCAAAAAATTGAAGAAGAGGTAACACTTCTCAATTCATTTTAGGAGGCCAATATTTCCTGATACCAAAACCTGATAAAGATAACAAACACACAAAAAAACTACATACCTATATCTCTCATGAACACAGATGCAAAAATCCTAAATAAGATACTAGCGAACCGAATATAGCAACATATTAAAAAGATTATACACAGCAATACCAGGGCTTCATCCTAGGGGCACAGACATTGTTCAACTTGAGCAAATCGATTAATTTGGCACATCACATAAGCAAATTGAAAAATAAGAATCATGTGATCATATGAATACATGCAGAACAAGCCTTTGACAAGATACACCATCCATTTATGATCAAAACACTTTAAAAAATTGGTATAGAAGGAAAGGACTTGAGCATAATAAAGGCCATATATGACAAACCCTCAGCCAACATTATACTTAATGGTGAAAAACTAAAAACCTTCCCTCTAAGATCAGGCACAAGAGAAAGTTGTCCACTATTGCCACTGTTATTCAATTTAACATTGGAAGTCTTAGTGAGGGCAATCAGGCAAAGGGAAAGACATAAAAGTCATCCAAATAGGAAATGAAGAAGTCAAACTGTCCCTATTTCCAGATGACATGATTCTCTATTAGAAAACCCTAAAGACTCCACAAGAACACTACTAGAAGCAATAAACAAATGCAGTAAAGTGTCTGGAAACAAAATCAATGTTCAAAACTCCATAGCATTCCTATACTCTAATAATGAAGTGTCAGAAATAGAAGTAGAAAAAAAATAATTCCTTTTGCAATTGCAACAAAAAGAATAAAATACCTAGGGATAAATTTAATGAAACTTGTGAAGGATTTATATAATGAAAACTGCAAGACCCTATTAAAAGAAATCAAAGAGAATACAAAGAAATGGAAAGATATTCCGGGGTCTTGGATTGGAAGAATCAACATAGTTTAAATGACCTTATTACCTAAAGCATTGTACAGATTAATGCAATCCTCATCAAAATCCCATCAGCATTTTTTAAAGAAATAGAACAAAAAAATCATCAGATTTATATGGAAGCACAAAAGACACTTAATCGCCAAGGCCATCCTGAGAAAAAAGAATGAGGCTGGAGGTATCACTATGCTCGACTTCAAATTATGCTACAAAGTGACAGTAATCAAAATGGCATGGTATTGGTAGTTAAACAGACACACAATCCAGTGTAATAGAATCAAGAGTCTAGAAGTAAATCCATATTTATATGAGCAAATAATTTTCGATATAAAAGCAAAAAGCATACAGTGGAGAAAGGAAGCCTCTTCAGTAAATGGTTCTGGAAAAACTGGAAAGCCACCTGCAAAAGAATGAACTAGACTTTTGTCTATCACCACACACTGAAAATAGATTAAGGACCTGAATATGAGACCTTAAGCAATAAAATTCATAGAAGAAAACATAGGAATTAATCTCAAGGATCTTGGACTTAAAGAGAATTTTATGAATTTGACCTCAAAAGCAAAAGAAGTAAAATTGAAAATAAATGAATTGGACTATATTAAACTAAATAGCTTCTGCACAGGAAAAGAAACCGTCAACAAGATAAAGAGACAATCATCCACATGAGAAAATATATTTGCAAAAAATGCTTCCGATAAGGGCCTAATATTAAAAAATATTCAAAGAACTCATACAAATCAATAACAACAATAAAAATAAATAAACAATACAATAAAAAAATGGGCAGAGAATCTGAACAGATACCTCTCCCTAGAGGACATAGAAATGGCCAACAAACATATGAAAACATGCTCAATATTACTAGCTATTAGGGAAATGCAAGTCAAAACCACAATGAGATGTCATCTCACAACTTATTAGAATACCTATAATCAACAGTAGAAGTAATAAATGTTGGAGAGGATGCGGAGAAAAAGGAACCTTCATACACTGCTGATGGGACTACAAATTGATATAGCCACTATGGGAAACAGTATGGAGTTTCCTCAAGAAACTAAGGATTGATCTACCATACCATCCAGCATTCCTTCTACTTGGTATTTACCCCAAAGTCTTAAAAATCCATGCCCAAAAACATATTTGCACACCGACGTTCATAGCAGTATTATTCACGGTGGCCAGGACATGGAAGCAACTGAAGTGTCCTACAGTAGATGATTAAATAACGAAGCTCTGGTACATTTATACAATGTGCTATTACTCAGACATAAGAAGAAATGAAATACTGCCATTTGTGACAACATGGATGGACCTTGAGATTATCATGATGAGTGACATAAGCCAGACAAATAAAGTTGAAAATCACATGACATCACTTATATGTGGGATATAAATCTAAAAACAACAAATGAACAGGACAAACAGAGACTTACGGACATAGACAATAAACTAATGGGTATCAAAGGGTAGGGGAGAGGGGGAAGCAGGGAGGTAGATGGTGTAACGGGGTCAAATATGTGGTGACAGAAAGAAATATAGCTATGGGAGGCGAACACACAGTGTAAATGTATGTATGCCTTACTGTTAAAGTGTACACCTGAGATTTATTGGATTTCGTTAACGAATGTCATCATAAAATAAAATTAAAAAATAGCTGTCGGTAAAAAGCTACTTATAATTAAAAAATAAAATAAAGTATACTTTACTTCTAAAAAAATAAAAATAAATAAACAACTCCTTCAAGTTCCAAAGGGGTAATTGTACATTTTGTACTCAGGGCTTTATTAGTCAATCCAAGCTCATTTTATCAAAAGATCAACTTTAAAAATTTCTGTAAATGGTATGGAAAGACACATTTGTTTTTGTATTGCAGCAATAACAATCACAGTGTGTTTAAAGTATGCTGCTTTGTCTCCCACTATTTTGGAATAGTGATGTGATAAAATGAGATCACGAATGTTCAGAAGGCGGAAAAAGAAACCGCTTCTTTTGGCATTCAGAAGAAAATAATTTTACAAAATAATTAATTACAAACTAAAACATTTGCAGAATAAAAATAGATGCCTCATTAGGATCAGTCACACTGTGTGCATTTATTTCCATGTAATCCCTCTTCTGTCATATTCAGTTATCAGAGTATCCGATTTGACTCTTGTTATACAATTTACATGACCTTGTTTTACTAAAGTCTACCCATAAAACAGACTTTAAAAATTGTAATTAGCAAGGATTAGTTTTATGATTTTGTCATTTAACATGGAAAATATTTAAGTAATCAGTGCTTAGATTACTATAAAATCTTCAATATCTTTTGGTATATGGAAAGACTTATTTACACACATAAAACATACTATATATTAAATTATACATGAATTGATTGTTATATGAGGTCTTTACCATTCCTAGAATAGCCTGTTCTGTGGCAGTAATAAAACTGAGTCATTTCAAGTAATTTTCATTTAATTGAATGACTATTTCCCTATGTGTATACAGCGTTTTATTTCTAATTATGCTTCCCTTGTCTTAGAAACTGAAATGTAAAGCAACATATATTGCTTTGCTCTCAAATAAACCCCTACTTATGCTAATGTACTTACAGTGACAATGTCATTTACTGTAAAATCCTGACATAAGACTGACAAAGACACATTTGTTTATACTCTTCCAAGCAGAGGTAGCCACTTCTTCCTCAATGCTACCACAGTAGCCACTCTATTGGCATATTCTTCATTTTCTATGATAATTTCTTTTTGTCGCTCTCTCTCTCATAGGACTACAAGTCTGTCAAAGACAGAGATCTCATTTTAGTCATCTTTGTTTCATTAATATCTAAGGTAAAACACACAAAAAAGTATTTTTTCTTACTTTTCTTTAGTGTTTCTTCTTTTTTAAATTAAATTTATTGGGGTGGAATAAACTTAATGGAGCATGTGAAGGACCTATACACTGAAAACTATAAGACATTATTAAAAGAAATTGAAGAAGACACAAAGAAATGAAAAGACATTTCATATTTATGGATTGAAAGAATTAACAGGTAAAATGGCCATATTACCCAAAATAATATACAGTTTTAATATGATCCCCATCAAAATCCCAATGACATTTTTTAAAAGAAATAGAACACAAATTATCAGATTCGTATGGAATCACAAAAGACCCTGAATAGCCACAACCATCCTGGGGGCGGGGGGGCTGGAAAAGCTGGATGTATCACTCTACCTGACTTCAAATTATACTATAAAGTGAAAATAATCAAAACAGCATAGTTTTGGCAGAAAAGAGTCTCTTAGACCAGTGGAACGGAATTGAGAGCCTATAAATAAACCCCCATATATAAGGGCAAATAATTTTTGACAATATTTCTTTCCAGAATAAAACTTCATTCTAGATTTTAAATCTCATTTCTAAATATCGACTAAAACTTTTTAATAGTTTCTCAGTATAACCTAGTATTGCTGCTAAAAAAGTACATGCTCAATAAAAATTAATACAATTTCCTTGCTCTGTAAGGAAAATAATTAACTTTAACAGATATCAGTTAAGAGCCTATTATGTTATTATGTACCAAGTACTGTGTTAACTTTTGTGAATACAAATAGAATTTGATTCAGCCCTTGTCCTCAAGGAGCTCATGGTCTAATGTAGAAACAGAATAATAAGGAAAGAGGAGAATAATAAAAGCTATAATAACGGTATGCTTTGTATGCTATGGTACTACAAACATGTCTGTGACTTAACTAGTATTAACCTAGCACTTATTTTTAAACTGTTTTCCACTAGTATATATAGTTTCTCATGAGATGACTATATGGCCAATTGCATATTATATTCCATGAGGGCAAGAATTGTACCATATGTTGGTAGTACCCTAACTGTGCTAGTGAAACCTAATATACAGAGCAAATTAAGCTATGGAAACTTTGGTTTAGTAGAAATGTAGTGGAATTACAAGCATAAGACCTGAGTTCAAGTCTAGCTCTACTCTCTTTAAATGGTTATGTTACTTTGAGCATATTATAAGCATAATGTCTTAAAAAGATAAAAACATTTTTCAAGTTTTACAGGGGTTAAATAAAATAAATTTGTAAAAGTACATGGTAAGTGCTTATAAATATCCTTCTTTTAATAAGTACTTATTTAACGCAATTACTCTAAGAACTTAGAGAAGATTCATAGAAGAGCTAAAGTTATTTAAAGGCTGGTTGGCCCTGATTATGAGTGTCAGCATGTAAGGCCTTATCTCAGGACTGTCTTCCGTAAACATATGCACATTATTAATTTTTCCCCTTTAGTTGTCCACTGCTTAACTTCTCCTGATTTCTGTGTAAATATTTATTGTTGTGAGTAGAATTCTGAGAAATTCTGAGATGACCCCTAAGATTCTTGCCTTCTGGTATATATGCCATATATGATCTCCTTCTCTCGAGTTGGGAAAAACTGGAAATATGATGGATTTTACTCTTGTGATTAGGTCATATTATAAAACAAAGATGAAAGGATTCTGTTGATGTATTCAATGTCCCACATCAGTTGACTTTTGAGTTAGTCAAAAGGAAGATTATACTGGGTGGGCCTTAGTCAGGTGAGCTAAAAAACCTCTGCCCTTCTTGAAACTAGAGATTTAAAGCAAGTGAGAGATTTTCTTATTGACTTTGAAGGAAAAATAAAACTGTCATGTTTTGGAGAGATCCATGAGGAAGGGAATGACCAGTCACCTCAAGGAGATGAGATGATTCCCCAGCTGGTGGCAAGCAGGAAAATGGGGACTTTAGTTCTGCAACCTAAGAACTGAATTCTGTCAAAAGCCATGAGACCTTAGAAGAGCACTTCAAGCTTCAGATGAGATTGCAGTCCCTTGCCAACACTGATTTCAGCCTGGTAAGACCTTGAACATATCTAACTCAGTTAACTCAGGAGTCTGACTTATGAGAACTGTAAGATGATAAATTAGCATTGTTTTAGGTCAATAAACTTGTGGTAATGTGTCATACAGTAATAGAAAAATGAATACATTTACTTAATCTAAAGAGATACTTTGATTTAGGTTACTAATTGATGATAATATTTTTATGTTACTCCTCTCAGTAATATATATGAAGTCAAAAGTTGTATGGTAGGAATTACAGTTGGTAAAAGCAGGGCAGGATATCACTTATATGTGAGATGTAGATCTAAAAGCAACAAACATGACAAACAAACAGAGACTCTTGGACATGGATTGTAGACTAGTGGTTATCAAAGGGTAATGGGGATGAGGAAGGTAGATGAGGCAAAAGGGGTCAAATATGTGGTGGCAGAAAGAAATCTAACTATG